>NC_069070.1:105651707-105957332 GCF_025698485.1 Gossypium arboreum | reverse complement strand
TACCCCAAATACAAAAGTCGAGCAGGTTAAAGAAAAATCATTGGCAATTGAGCAAAAGAAAGAGAAGCCGGAGGGACCTGAACCAACTGTTAATGAATCAGTAACTGAAAAAGAAGCAAAAGAATTTTTAAAATTTCTAAAGCACAGCGAATATAGTGTCGTAGAACAATTGCAAAAATAGCCAGCTCGTATATCGGTATTAGCCTTACTCTTAAGCTTAGAAACCCATCGCAATGCATTGATGAAAGTGCTGAATGAAACTTATGTTGCTAACGATATCTCTATAAACAAATTGGACTACTTAGTCAACAATATAAGTTCCGACAACTTCATATTCTTCAATGACGATGAAGTACCGCCAGGAGGCCGAGGGTCGACTAAAGCTTTGCACATCACAACTCACTGTAAAGAGTACACATTACTGAGGGTATTGATTGACAATGGGTCGGCACTAAATGTCCTACCCCTATCTACGCTGAGTAGGCTGCAAGTGGATAGTTCCCATGTGAAGACATGCCAGAATGTAGTGAGAGCATTTGATGGCACGGAGAGGAAGGTAATGGGGAGAATTGAAATACCCCTCTTAATAGGGCTGAGCATGTACAAGGTAATTTTCCTGGTCATGGACACTAAGCCTTCGTATAATTGTCTATTGGGGAGGCCATGGATACACTCAGCAGGGGCAGTCCCTTCATCGCTACACCAAAAGTTGAAATTGGTAACCGAAGGTCGGTTAGTAATGATCAATGCTGAAGAGGACATCATCGCAGCAATAACCAGTGACGCCTCATATTTAGAGGCAAATGATGAAGCAATCGAATGCTCTTTTCGGTCTCTAGAGTTTGTGAATGCGACATTCATCACCAAGGGAAATAGGATTCCAATGCCCAGGTTAACTGAGACTACAAGAATGGGACTACGGCTAACTGTTGGGAAAGGGGCTCTACCCGAAAGAGGACTCGGGAGATACCTCCAGGGAAGGATTAATGTACCAATGATGAAGGACAAACAAGACCGTTTTGGGTTAGGATTTAAGCCGGACATGAAACAAAGAAAGAAGGAACTTGAGAAGAAGCAAGAGAGAAGGAAAGTGCGATTGAGCGAGGGAGAAATCGAGTGGGAATCAATGATCTTTCCCCATATATCAAAGACTTTTGTGTTTAGAGGAGTCATTCACCCCGATCAAAAGACTTCGGGAAAGGAAATCGTAGAAGGAATGATGGAAAATTTAGACATCAACGCCACATACAAAGAAGGAACTGGAGTAGAGAATTTGTCGGGCATTCGCCCCTATAAGCCAGGAAGTGTTCTGAATAATTGGACTACGGAAGAGATTCTTGCAGTCTTTAGACTAACACAGAGTAATGTTCAAAACACACTTATTGCTCTAGGCCTAGGAGTAATAAGAGTCCCTTTTGTGAAATAGGCTTATGTTCAAAATCCTTATTTCAATGAAATGCATCATTTTCTCTTATTCCGTGCAAATATTCTTTTATTCTTTCATTCATGATCATACCATACATATCATTGTTCTTAGGTTCTCTTGCTCTTTGTATCTTCCTTCGCACCTACAACAGGTCTCTAGATATCAACGATATGAGCGACCTTGCTACTAACTTAGAGTCCCCTTTTGAGCGGGATATGTGTCTAGAGGGATCTCAGGACTTTGAGGATGACAGAGACTGTGACTTATCCCCTGATTTATTAAGGATGGTAGAACAAGAGGAGAAACATATTCTGCCCCACAAAGAGACAGTAGAAGTCGTGAACATGGGAGATGAACTAGAAAAGAAAGAAGTAAAGATTGGAGCCTGCATTACCATGGAGACAAAGTAGGATCTTATTGAGTTACTCCAAGAGTTTAAGGATGTCTTTGCATGGTCGTATCAAGATATGCCTGGGCTAAGTACTGACATCGTGGTACACAGGCTCCCCATCAAAGAAGAATGCAAGCCAGTTCAACAAAAGCTTCGAAGGATACGGCCCGATGTTTTGTTGAAAATAAAAGAGGAGGTCAAGAAGCAATTTGACGTTGGTTTCTTGCAAGTGGTTAAGTACTCAGAGTGGGTAGCCAATATTGTCCCCGTCCCTAAAAAAGATGGAAAAGTATGGATGTGCGTAGACTACAGGGATCTGAACAAAGCCAGTCTGAAGAATAATTTCCTATTGCCTCATATTGACACTTTAGTGGACAATACGGCAGGTTACTCACTTTTCTCCTTCATGGATGGTTTCTCAGGGTACAATCAGATAAAGATGCATCATGAAGACATGAATAAGACCACATTTGTAACCATGTAGGGAACATTTTTCTATAAGGTGATGTCGTTCGGACTGAAAATTGCGGGAGCAACGTATCAGAGAGCCATGGTAACCTTGTTTAATGATATGATGCACAAAGAAGTTGAAGTCTATGTTGACGATATGATCGCCAAATCTCAGACAAAAGAGGAGCATGTGCAAGTCTTGAGGAAATTATTTTTGAGGTTGAGGAAATTCCAGCTGAAACTCAATCCAGCAAAGTGTACCTTCAGGGCCAGGTCAGGAAAACTGCTAGGATTTGTAGTCAGTGAAAAAAGGATTGAGATTGACCCAGATAAAGTCAAAGCCATACAAGAGTTACCTCCACCGCGTACTAAAAATGAAGTTCAGGGATTCCTAGGAAGATTAAATTACATCGCTCGGTTTATTTCACAACTAACTGAGAAATGTGACCCCATATTCCGTCTCCTTAAGAAACACAACCCTGGTGTTTGGGACGAGGAGTGCCAAAAGACTTTTGACAAGGTTAGGCAATATTTTTCTAATGCCCTAGTGTTGACACCACCTAGTCCAGATAAGCCATTGATACTGTATTTAACGGTGTTTGAAAATTCTATGGGATGTGTGCTTGGCCAACACGACGAGTCAGGAAGGAAAGAAAGAGCAATATATTACCTCAGTAAGAAGTTCACTGAGTGTGAGATGAGATGCTCGTTCATTGAAAAGTTGTGTTGTGCCCTAATCTGGACAACCCGAAGACTGAGACAATACATGTATCATACAACTTGGCTAATCTCTAAAATGGACCCTCTGAAGTACTTGATGGAGTCGACTGTTTTGAATGGGAGAATGGCCCGATGGAAAATTCTACTCTTTGAATTCGATATAGTCTATGTGAACCAAAAGGCCGTAAAAAGGAGTGCAATAGTAGATTTCCTAGCCAGTAGAGCCCTAGAGGACTACGAGCACCTGAACTTTGACTTCTCAAATGAAGACCTAATGTACTTAGCAACCACTGAAGAAGACCCTCAAGAAGGTCATCCTTGGAAGCTAAACTTTGACGGAGCATCAAATGCCGTGGGTAACGGAATCGGGGCAGTCCTGGTATCCCCGAACAGAGATCATTATCCATTCACCAGTAAATTGGATTTTGACTGCACGAACAATATGGCAGAGTACGAAGCATGCATCATGGGAATTCGTGCGGCCATAGAGCTTAAAATCAAGGTGTTAGAAGTATACAGAGATTCTGCCCTAGTGATTTATCAACTCAAAGGTGAATGGGAGACAAGAGACCCCAAATTGATCAATTACTGAAGGCTGATCCTTGAGTTAATTAAAGAGTTTGATGATATTGTCTTCTGCTACCTCCCGCGAGAAGAAAATCAGATGGCTGACGCCCTAGCAACTTTAGTCTCTATGATCAAGGTGAACAAGCAAGAAGATGTGAAACCAATCCAAATGAGCATTTATGAAGCTTTGGCTCAGTGTTACAACCTCGAAGAAGAAGAAGAAAATGATGATCACTCTTGGTACCACGATATCCTGCGATATGTGAAGAATTGTGAGCACCCCGACCAAGCTTCTGAGAATGACGAAAGGACGTTGAGAAGACTGGCCAATGACTACGTCTTGGACGGGGAGATCCTATACAAAAGAAGGAAGAATCAAGTACTGTTGAGATGTGTAGACACTATAGAGGCTAAGAAAATATTAGAAGAAGTCCATGAGGGCGTCTGTGGGACACACGCTAATGACTTTACAATGGCCAGGCAAATTATGAAGTTTGGTTATTATTGGTCCACCATGGAAGGAGACTGTATTAACTACGCCAAAAGATGTCATAAATGCCAAATCTATGGAGACAAGATTAATGTACCTCCTTCACCCCTGCATGTCATGACTTCACCATGGCCTTTCTCGATGTGGGGCATGGATGTGATTGGGCCAATTTTCCAAAAGCTTCAAATGGGCATCGATTCATCTTTGTGGTTATTGACTATTTCACCAAATGGGTAGAAGCTACTTCATATGCCAATGTTACTAAATCGACATTTAGCAAGTTCCTAAAAAAGGAAATCATTTGTCGATATGGAATGCTAGAAAGGATCATATCTGACAACGTATTGAATTTGAACAACAACACAATAGCGGATGTCTGTAGTCAGTTCAAGATTAGACACCACAACTCGTCACCGTATCGTCCGAAGATGAACGGTGCGGTTGAGGCAGCTAATAAAAACATTAAGAAGATTGTGGGAAAAATGACTGAGATTTATAAAGACTGGCATGAAAAGCTACCATTCGCCCTCTATACTTATCGAGCGTCTGTCAGGACTTCCATCGGGGCAACGCTTTTCTCATTGGTTTATGGAATGGAGGCAGTTTTACCTATCGAGGTTGAGATTCCTTCCCTCAGAGTTTTGTCAGAAGTAAAGTTGGACGAAGCAGAATGGATCTAGTCCCGATACGATCAGTTGAATTTGATTGAAGAAACGAGGCTAAGGGCTATCCGTCATGGTCAGATGTACCAAAAGCGAATGATACGAGTTTACAACAAAAAGGTTCGTCCTAGAGAATTCCACGAGGGAGACCTAGTGTTGAAAAAGATCTTGCCCATACAAAAAGATTTCAGAGGAAAATGGATGCCGAATTGGGAAGGACCTTTATGTGGTGAAGAAAGCCTTTTCTGGAGGAGCGTTGATAGTGGCTGAAATGGATGGCAAGACTTTACCCAATCCTGTGAATTCAGATTCGGTTAAGAAATATTTCGCCTAAAAAAAAGGGGGGGAGAGGCCAAGGTAAAAACTCGCAAAGGGCACTTTAAGACCAAAGGGATTTTGAATTGAAAACCCGTAAAGGGCGATTCAAATGTTTATCAAAGGTGGGGCATACGATATCTAAATTAACAAGGATGAGAGATGTTACATCTTTGGGCATCTACAAGGGTACTCTAGATCCCCTAAACACATATCGGGTAAAAAGGGGAATCCTTAAGAAGTTCGTCCAGAGAAGCTCACCCTGCTATATCTGGGGCACCTATTTTCTTTTTATTCATTCCAGCAATGTTTTTGACTGTGATTAATCTATTCCCTTCAAATTTTTTTCTGACAAATTTCAATTCCGTTATTGTTATGATCTTTTTCAAGCATTTTGCATTGAAATGATGATTAATGGACTAAAGTCATTTTCGCAAAAAGAGTTCTGCGTATTACTCTAAAAGTCTCTAAATAGTATAGGAACCTGAAACAGGGCTATTATTTAGAACTAACCAAACTTAAAGATTGGAAGCATTTGAGAAGAAAGAGTTTAAAATTGAGACTACCTCTTCGGGTTTTCTATTCAAAGATCAAAGCTGAACAAGAAGACAGGGCACCGTTTTAGTGATCGAACCTTGATGAACAAAGAGCAATGACAACCCATACATTAAAAAAGGGATTCATTCTCACAACATGCTGCACTTGTGTATTCATAGATCATTCGTGACACATCTAGTTAGGAGCATTTGATTCATTTCGATCATAGCTCCTAATTATTTGACATAAGCATCACATTTAGTTAGGAGCATTTGATTCATTTCAATCATAGCGTCCTAATTATTTGGCATAAACATAGATACATGAAACTGATTTTACAGATCATGTTCCTCAGAGGACAGTGCAGTGGAATCGGTGAATTCACAAGCCTTAACCCCCTAAGCAGTAAGGTAACAGGCTAAATTTACAAATCTTAACCCCCTAAGCAGTAGGGAAATAGATCGAAGATGATGGGCCCTAAACCCCTAAGCAGTAGGGTAACAGGCTAAAGATTTAAAGATCTTATCTCCCTAAGCAGTAGTGGAGCAGATTAAATATGAAGGACCTTAACCCCCAAGTAGTAGGGTAACAAGCTGAATTTACAGATCTCATCACCCTAAGTAGTAGGGAAACAGATCGAAAGTGACAAGCCTTAACCCCCTAAACAGTAGGGTAATAGGCTGAATTTGCAGATCTTAAACCCTTAAGTAGTAGGGAAACAGATCGAAGGCGATGGGCCTTAAACCCCTAAGCAGTAGGGTAACAGGCTGGATTACAGATCTTAACCCCTTAAGCAGTAGGGAAACAGATTGAAGACGAAGGGCCTTAAACCCCTAAGCAGTAAGGTAACAGATTGAATTACAGATCTTATCTCTCTAAGCAGTAGTAGAGTAGATCGAAGACAAATGATCTTAACCCCCTAAGCAGTAGGGAAACAGATCAGAGGTGATGGGACTTGAACCCCTATGCAGTAGAGTAACAGGCCAAAAATTACACATCTTTTCTCCCTGAGATGGCGTTGGAGCGCCTCGAAGCCACAACAGATCTCCTTAAAGTTTTAGTAGAGAAGATGGAAGTCACAAGTCTTATCTCCCTTAAGTTGCAGCGGAGCAGACTGAAGATAGCGAATCTTATTTCCCTGAAGTTGCAGTGGAACAGATTAAAGCTGTAAATAAATAGATCTTATCTTTCTGAAGTCGCAATAGAGCAGATCAAAACCAAACCTTATCTCACTAAAGCTGCAGCGAAGCAATGGAGCAGATTAAAGCAATAGGAGGCACTAGGCTAAATGATGTTACCTAAAGAAGAGGAGCATTAAAAAGGTCAAGACTCAGCGACTAGGCAAATTGGTCTTTCTTGAAAGTCTTTGCTTTATTCTCGTTACACGACAATGAGCAAAGAGGTGCAGCTGTACAAGCCCAATTTGCGGGCCCAAATTAAAACGAAATCTACCTAGCCTAACTAACCCCAAAATACCCCAAGCCCAAACAAATCAAAGCCCCAACCCAAACACAAAACACAAAAGCTAAAGGAAACCCTAGCCTAACCACCCGTGCCAGGTCTACCACTGCTTATCACGTCCACCGCCACTGCCTGACACCAGCACCGCCCATTTTTCTGCAAGAAAGACAGAGCAATTTATTAGGGAGCAAGTTGTAAGGGAAAGTGGATAGAAAAGGCCACCCCTAAAACCATTGTACAAGGTCGGCACTTGTGAGAAATAAAAACAACATTTGGTTTTAAAAGACAAACAAAAAATCAAGTGAGTCAAAGCACAAAATAGCCAATCAAAGAGAAAAACACTAAATCAGAAAACAAATACCAATAATTAGATATCTAAAGAACTAAGGTGATTATATTCTATACACTTTTTTGATTTATTTCTTTTTCTTCTCCATTTTTCGAATCTTCTATTTGCATATATCTATATATACATATATTATAAACACATAAAATATAGAAAAAAATAAAAAAAAGAAGGAGATTCTTACCTCCGATCGCCGTGCACAGCGGTCGTCAGCGGTGGAGATGTGGCGGAGGGTAGTGGCAGTTCGCCGGAGTGCTGACCGAGCTTGGACCTGCAGAGAAAACAAAGAAAACAAGTTTAGATTTTTAGAAACAGATAGCAAAATGATTTTAAAAGCAAATTTTTTAACTTTTATAGATGTTACAAAACGATGTCGTTTTGGGCGGCACCTATAAGCCCCTAAACGACGTCGTTTCACGTGACCTGTACGCGACCCGACCCGATGCCTGAGGATCCGCGTGTTTCTACTGTTTGGGATAATTGCTCGCATAGTCCCTTCCCATTTCTGTTGGGTTTTAATCTAGTCTGTGACCATTTCTTGAATCTGCCTTTTAATTTTGATTTTGCTTCAATTCGGACCTCAGACCATTTGGGGGTCAGACATTCTAAACAGTGTCGTTTCAGGTATTGGATTATTGCCCCATATAGCCCCCACATCTTCTCGCGTGTTGCATTTAACCCCTACATTTTTATCCCATCCTGATTTGTCCCAAAAATTCCATTTTCAATTCAATTTCGTCCTTCTTTTACCGTTTTTATTTTTAAATTTTAATACCATTCATGCTATTATATTTTATTACTGTTATTATTATATTTTTCTTATTAGTGTCCCATTATTATTATTCTTACTTGATACTTATATATATATATATTATATATATTACATGGTATTATTGATAGCTTTTAATATTATTGCTTTTGATAATGTATTGGTGTGTCACATATATATACTTCTAATTACAACCCATGCTACTACGAATATATGTATATCAATATTATACTATGTATACTTTTTCTTTTCTAAATATTATATATGCATATATATTTCTTTTATATATTATGTATACATTTTCTAATATATACATATACTATGTAAATACTTTTAATATTATCATGTACTTGTCTTTCATATATGTACATATAATTATGTAATATCTTCAATAGTTGTTTTCTAACATTATCATCATTTATAATTTATGTGTATTGTATATACATTTTAATATTATATTTTTTATATTTTTAATACTACGTATATATATATATATTATTTCTATCATGACGTATATATTTTAATACATATATGTATATATTTATGTATCGTCATTATTAGTTTTATATATATATTATTATTGTTTTCAATAAATATCGTATATATATATTTTTTAAAATCTAGTATTATATATTTTATATATATGTACGTCCCCTCTTGTTTCATATTTACATTCTTATTATTATTTTTATTATTATCATGTTCAATACCATATGTATTATTATTGTTTTATACTATTATTATTTATGTCATTACTATTATTATCGTTTTCGTTATCATTGTTATTTTATTTTTGCCATGTTTTATTTATTTTTGTTTATTTATTTACTTATGTAATCGATCATTCCATTTTCCTCATGTATTTGTTTATATTTACATGTTACTAGCCTTGCTATTATTCCATCTCTTATAATTGCTCATATTATTGTTTTTGGCACTATCACAACTATCATTATGTTATTATACATATTAATACCCTAATTTGCTTTTATGTTTTACTACAAATCATGTTTTTACTCAATATATTAAAACAATTCTTTCGTAAAAGCAATCCTATATTTGGTAATTTGAGATAATCGTGCCCTAACTTACTGGGTTTCGATTCTTCTCATCTAACCCAAATAATGGAGTATTCTTTTAAAAATCGCAATACGAGTTAAAAAAAATACTTATTCTCAGAAATACGAGATGTTGTGCCCTAACTTACCGAGTATGACATTTTGTTACCTTGAAATAAGATTTTTCGCAAGTAAAGACAATATTCGGTGTTTGGAAATTCGAGGAAACGTGCCCTAACTTAGTGGGTTTCGATTTTCCTCGTTCACCCTAACTAACTGAATATCCTTTTGAAAAGTAGTTAAAATACACGGATTTTTAAGTAAAAGGCAAGCTCATTCTCAAAAGTTCGAGATGTTGTGTCCTAACTCACTGGATATAACATTTTGTTGCTTCGAGACGAGAAGGTCTTTAACGTTCAAATGTTTTTTTTAGAGGGATCGTGTTCTAAATTCTTTCGAATTTTCAAAATTTTCGACACTAAGACACTAATTAATCAACTAGGTACTAATTTTGGGCGTATCGAGGGTGCTAATCCTTCCTCATGCGTAACCGACTCCCGAACTCTTTTTTTGATTTTTGTAGACCAAAAATTATCGTTTTAGTAAATCTTAACTTCTATTAAAATGATTAATTTAAGGTGATCCAATCACACCTCATCAAAAAAGGATTAGTGGCGACTCCCTCTATTTGTTTTCATTTTTCAAAATCAAAGTCGACCGCCGTTTTTCAAAAAATGGTTTCGACATATGTAACTTTTTTTTTAAGATTTTAATTATTAATTTTCAATTTATACCATAAATTATTTCAAACACATTTCCAACAATTACACACCAATTAATAATTATAGGAAATCGCCCGAGGTTCCTAAAATATAATTTTTTTTCATGTGTATCATTTATTTCATGTTAATCTCTCGTTGATTACACTTTTCACTTCAACAAGTGATATCAAAGTTATGCTAGAGACTTATAATGATGCCATCATGAGTAGTTATTGAGGAAATTTGTTACTCTATTAAGCTAATGATATTGTAGACACGGGATAAGGTTCTTCTAAGGAAGTGATTGTAGGTGGAGGAGTATTTCTTAATTCATTTACATGTTCTTCCACCTGTCTAATCACCTCAACCCAGTCTAAGCGGTATACCTGAGTCGAATAGATCACATTAGCCATCAAAGTATCTCAATCTCTCCAAAATCAATTTGTAAAACTAAACTTTTTTTATACAAGTAAATTTTTTGGCATAATTATCAAGAATATAAGAGCGACAATCAATTAACATACTTTAAAAATAAATAAACATGCTTTTTTCAGAGAGATATATATACATATAGAAAACTATACTGATCAAGCTCATCTTAAAACCCTAATAATAAATATTATTTAATAGTTCAACTAATTTCGAGACTTCTTAATAATCTTCATCATGCATCATAAATGTTCAGTTTTAAAACCTTATATCCCATGCCATGGATAAAAAAAACAATAATAGCAATATTAATAATGAGAACGAAATTAATAATAATCCTAAATAAAGTCCAAGACAAGTTGAGACCCTTCGTATGTCGAGCCCACATCCTAGTTCATTGGATTATCTAAAAAGATGGAAAAAATATGGGAGTAAGCTAAAAAGGCTCAATGGGAGACCCTTCGTATTAAATCAATTCAAGAATCAAACATGCATGCTTAACCATTGTAGTCAAATTCACACAAAAACCTTAACAGTATAATTACTCACTTTTTGTCATTATAGACAAGCAGACATTTGCACTCATTTGAATTCAATTGAATAATTCAACAACTAAATCATAATACATCATAATATCACTCACTGTAGGTATATGCACATCTATCAGTTCAATCGTTTCATCACATGCCTTTCAATGAGGGAGCATAATATGTCATGCAAAATTCATTTAACACTTCTTTCAACATTTGGTAATCCTACCCTCGACCATTAGCTCTCCAAATATGGAGTTCCCCAGAACCCCCTCTACATTTTTGCTCTGCTTGTGGACGTTTACCACTACATTCATTGGGTGCAGATAAAAACTGTCGTTTAACTGAGGATCCACAAGTACTAGTAGATAAAAGCTGTCAGAGGGATCGTGGATGCTCCATAAAATTGTAGTTTGAATCTACCATTCTGTGGGTACATAGTCAAACTATCATAGTTTGAATCTACTACAGGTGTGAACACATTGCGAACATACGTTTATGCAGTTAATATGAATTGTCGTTCTTCCTCCTATCATATCGTCCCCCATGCGTATATAATGCAATCATTCTTTAAGGCATACATTCATTAAATCATTAATACTTTCAACATTCTATCTCATTGCATAATAACAACATTCACGATTTTATCCATCAATCACTAGTTCAATCATTTAGGCATATAAGACAAACATTTTACATCTATAACATTGATAAATATGAAATCATTCATGGATCAAGCAATCAATCGAAAGTAATTAATATCATAAATTCGTTCATTCATATATTCAATCATTCTAATTCCTAGTATAGGACCTAATGGCAGAAATCTGGTTCTCTAGATGCCATTAAAAACCTAATTAGAGATTGATATGCATAAAATATTTAAAGATAATGCAAAACTATAATTTTAAGTTTCAGGGGCCACATGGCCGTGTGACCAGCTCGTGTGTGAAGCCCTAGGCCGTGTGTCCAAGCCATGTGCGATGGATCCACATGGTCGTGCGCTCGGTCATGTACAGGGTTCTAGGTTATGTGCAATTTGAAGGGAATAAGGTGCAGGTGTTGGATTTGTAAAATAAATCTAAAAATAAAACTGAATAAACTAGGATCTATCATATCAAATCATCAAGAATAAATCAAGAACAAAAATAGATGTGGAAGCATACCTGAATCTATGGATTCCTTGAAGTTTTACCGGATCTTGGGGATTTGATCTTCCAAATTAGCACACAAGAAATTCAGAGGATATCTGCTCTCTCTTTCCTAATGATGGGATATTAGAAAAGATATCTTGTGTATAATTTGGGGGACCATAACCCTAATATTTATAACCTTGGCATATTAGTTCTAATCAATTTCTATTTAGCCCATCATTAATTAGAATTTGATTAGAACTCAATTACTAGAGTATCTACACATATTTAACCCATACTTTATTTAATAATTAAAGCCCAATAAAATTCTAACCAAATTAGATCATTTTTAATTTGGGCTTACCTATCATGATAGTAAATAATAACATGTAATTACCCTTATTATATATGTGATGTCGATATTTTCGAACAATCTCCCACTTGGACCATATATATATATATATACTAATTACTCTATAATTACATGTCATTATATAACCTTATGAGCTCAAAATTTTACTATCATATCCAAAAGGTATTCCGAACAATCTTGTCCATTAATTATGTTAACATAGAACCAAGGCGACTTTCATTACATATATCGTAACTAAATCCATCCATGATCACGTATATTAACAGAACCAAATGACATAGATCAAGTATGGATGTGTAGCATGGAAATTACATGCAATATGATCTAAACATGTCTATTTCCAACTAGTCCTCTTTAAACTTTAGTGAGGTCCATTTCAAAACAATAAACAGAGTGAATAAACTGAATATTTCATTTCTGATCAGAAAATAACCAAATACATAAATGTCTGAAAACAAATAAAATATGAACTCCCACTAAATCATGATATCCTTAAACAATGTAACACCCATGTGAGCAGTGTGCTCATGAAAGACCTTGGGTGGTAAACCTTTTGTGAGTGGATCCGCTATCATGGAATTTGTCCCAATGTGCTCTATGGATATTTGACCATTTTGCACTTTTTCTTTTACAACAAGGAATTTTATGTCAATATGCTTTGACTTAGATGAATTCCTGTCCTTATTGGAATACAGCACTGCTGACTTATTATCACAAAATAATTTGAATGGTCTTTCTACATTCTCCAAAATGCGCAGCCCAGTGACAAAGTTTCGCAACCATATTTCATGGTTTGATGCTTCATAGCATGCTACAAACTTTGCTACCATAGTGGACGAAGCTACAGGTGTCTGTTTGACATTTTTCCAAGATATAGCTTCTCCAGCTAACAGGTAAATATAGCCTGATGTAAATTTCCTACTATCTTATCACCCAGCGAAACCAAAATCAGAATACCCTACGACCTCCAAAAGATCTGATCTATTATAAGTAAACATATAATCTTTTCTTCTCTAGAGATATCTCATAACCCTTTTGGCTGTTATACAATGGTCTATATCAGGGTTGCTTAAATATCTGCCTAACATCTCAACAATGTATGCAATGTCCGAACGCTTACATACTTGAGCATACATTAAACTCCCAACAGCTACTGCATAGGGAATCTTTTGCATTTTTTAAATTTCAAGGTTACTTTTAGGGCATTGAGTAAGACTAAATTTGTCTCCTTTAGCGACAGGTGCGTCACCTAGTCTACAACTCTACATGCCAAACCTTTTGAGTACTTTGTCGATATAGCTCTTTTGTGATAATCCAAGAATACCTTAAGATCGATCTTGATGTATCTAAATTCCTAAAACAAAAGAGGCATCCCAAAGATCTTTCATCTCAAAATGCTTAGATAAAAACATCTTGGTTTCGTACAATAAGCCTATATCATTAGCGCAAAATGTCATCAACATATAAAACTAGAAATATGTACTTACTCCCATTAAATTTGTGATACACAGAATCATCAACAATATTCATCTCAAAACTGAATGAAATAATTATTTGATGAAACTTGTGGTACCATTGATGGAAGCTTGTTTGAGTCCATAGATGAGTTTTGTCAATTTGCAAACCATATTCTTTGAGTCTCCCGACTCAAAATTTTCTGGTTGCACCATATAAATTATTTCTTCAATGTCGCCATTAAAAAACACATTCTTAACATCCATCTGATGTAACTTAAGATCAAAATGAGCAATAAGCGTCACGATTATCCTAAAAGAGTCTTTCGATGAAACTGGAGAGAAAGTCTTTGTAAAATTAATACCTTCTTTCTAAGTATATCCTTTAGCTACAAGACTTGCCTTATATCTCTCCACATTATCATTTGCATCCCTCTTGATTTTAAATATCCATTTACAAACAATTGGTTTTGCACCTTCAGGTAATGGGACAAGTTTCCAAACTTTATTGTCTTGCATAGATTGATACTCATCTTTCATGGTGTTAATCCACTTTTGAGAATTAGAACTTTTCATGGCTTGATGAAAGTTGATTGGCTTATCTTCCATCATTCCATTATCATCCTCATGTTCTTGGAGAAATATAATATAATCATTTGGAATAGCATTTCTCTTTTCTCTTGTGGACCTCATTAATGGCACTTGTTCTTGAGGTTTTTGAATTTGTTCTTCTGCAACAATTACCTCATTTTAAATGGGGAGTTGTTCAACATTGCCTTGTAGAGGTTCTGGATTCACTTCTTGATCAATGATAGGTATAAGAACCTGAACACCGTCAAAAGTGATAGTAGGAACTGAGTTAGAATCCAATTCTTCCTCAAAAGCAATGTCTCTAACCTTATTTCTCCCCCCAAACTCAACATCCTCAAAAAATGTTGTAGTTCCTGTCTCAAAAGTATTCCTTATTATGGGAACATAAAAGTTATAACTCCTAGATCGCTCAGAATAGCCAATAAAGTAGTTGCTTATTGTTTTGGAGTCTAATTTGTTTTCATGTGGCTTATAGGGCCTTGCCTTAGCTAGACATCCTCAAATGTGAAAGTGCTTTAGACTAGGCTTTTGACCTGTCCAAAGCTCATAATGTGTATAGAAGCCCAAATTGTTCGGGCCCGATTTCATCAAAACCCAACCAAACCTCTAAACCCACTAAAACCCTTAACTCATGACCCATTTACATCTACCCAAACCCATTACAAAACCTAAATATTAAACCCAATTCAAAAGCCCATTAAGCCCCCTCCAAAAAAAAAGAAAAAAGAAAAACCTAACCCAAAAAAAAAATAAAAAAACCCTAGCCACCTAACCACTTTCCCACTTGCCCCATTTTTCCTCCCATTTTTGATATCCATTGTCTACCACCACCACCTACAAAATAGAAAAAGAAATAATAGAAAATCATGTAAAAAATGGCTATAAAAAGCCATTCAAAAATCATGTAAGAAAAAAGGAGGAGGGGGGATTTTTAGAAAGATTGAAAAAGGAAAAAACACAAAAATCCCTTCAAATTTTGAACACAAAAAAAAATCAATAAAAAGGTTGCATTTTTTCTTTTTTCCTTTTCTTTCGAATCTTTTTTCTTTCTTTTTTGTGTTGTGTTTTTTTCTTTCTTTATATATACATATATTGTTAAGAATTTTTTTTTCCGGCCACCATGGGCGGTGGCCGGCGCCGACGATGGGCGGCGACCGACGATCGACCGGTGACCGGCCCCCCTTAGCCGGATTTCCTTTTCCCCCTCCCTGCTCTCTTCTTTCCCCCTTCTTTTTTTTTAGGTATTTTATATGTATTATGTATATATTTTTTAATGCCATTAGTTATATATTTCTTATGTATATATTCTTAAATACTATTATATACATATATATATATATATATATATTTTAAATACCATATTGTGTATATATTATTATTACAAATTATTACTATTGCTAGTATTATTATAACTATTATTATATTAGTGTATATTTTATGTACATATGTATATATATATATATATATTTTTTTTTTGCACATATCATCATTTTATATTATTGTTGTAAATTTTTATGTATATATTTTTATGTATGTTTCCTAATATTTTCTTTTATTGTAGATATTATTATTACTATTATTACATATTTTTATTATATGCACATATATATATATATATATGTATTTTATGTACATATTATTATTTTATATTATTATTACCAAATATATCATTTTTCCTATTTTATTATTAGTACATGATTTGTTTTTATTTTATAAATATCATTATTATTGTTATTCTAATATTCTAGTATTCCATGTTAATATTTTTCATTAATGATATCATTTTTTTATGTCCTTTATCTATTTTAAATTTCTCACTTTAGGAATATTTTTTCTCATGTTTTAATTAATTTCAAAAATAAGGCAATGTACCGATTTAATATTAAGCCATTGATTTCATTGCTATGTTGGGTGAAATTAAATAGTCTTGTGTTAAAAAGCAGGACACCCTTTCTAAAAAAAATCGAAAACTAAAATTCTCATTTTTCAATCGGATCACGATTAAATATTATATTGAACTCGTATTTTGAAAATCAAGTTAACACATGTTTATGAGATACCAATTTTGGGCGTCGCGAGGTGCTAATACCTTCCTCACGCCAGAATCGACTCCGAACCCCAATTTTTCTCTGGACTTTCATGTAGACCTAAATTTGGCCTTCTTTTTGTTTTAAAATAATTTTATTAGGTGTCCGATCACACCTATAAAAAGGATCGGTGGCGACTCCTTTGTTAATAAAATCGAAAGTTGGTTTTCAAATGTTTAATAAATCGCCACAATTAGCGACCAAGCGAAACTAAAATTTTTTTACGTCACATACCGTGGCGACTCACTGGGGACAAAACTTGCGAGTCGAGTCGAATTAAACACGTTTTGTCAAAATTTTCAAATTTCCTTGTTCAAAGTAAATATTTGGTCGTGATCCGAAAATCTCGTTTTCAAAATTCATGCATTTGTATCGTGTTGTAAATATTTCTTCTAACTTGTTATTTGGTTGTTTTTCGTTTTCAATTTTTATGGTTTTAATTTTGGTTTAGTTTCTTTAAGTAAAACGTAAAGGTTTATGAGTTTTTCCCACACACCATGCACTTGCATTTTCGCATAACATGAGCTCTTTACCCGCCCCGTCCGTTTAAGTGAAAGTAAACGCTTCGCTTCGTGAGTTAACTCGTCCCTCATGCACAGAGCTAGTGAATACTTTCGGTTACATATGACTTATGCTTTCGTGAGTTAACTTGTCCCTCCGCATAGGCATAAATAAATGTAATCCTCGAATTGAACTCGTGAGCTCGTGATGGGTTATGACCGAGGCTTCGTGCTAATCTTAGCAGATGATAGTACGAGCAATTCGAGTAATTGCCTAGAACCGAGACGCATATAATGAACCATACGAGCTATCCAATTAGAGCCATGCCGAACCTCTGTCCACTTATAGTCACCAAAATAAGTACACGGGGAAAATGCCTTTTACCTTTCATTTACACTGTTTATGCAAAATAATTGGATTGGGTAGTTTAGTTTGTTTTTTAAATTATATTTGTTGTGTTTACTAACCAAGTTTGTTTGTTTTATTTTCATCATGCATCATAGGCATCATATTAGGAAGGTGTTGATTAAAGGTTGGTTGCCAAAAACGGGTTTCGATGGAGGAGTCAATTACACAAATAACCGAGAAGAATGCCGTGGTTCGGACCGGTCTCTAAAAACTCGAGAGAAAAGGGGATAGTCTAGTGAAAGGGTGTGTCGCCAATTTGTCCGAACATATAACTGTAAATGTTCGCCAAAATAACTTTGAGGACTTGGTTCAATTTGGAATCGATGGGATTCGGACACTAGAGACGTTTTCACCGAGAGGTATGGAGATATAGCTCACCGATCACCATCCGTGTAGACGAACAGTTGATTCAAGCCATGGTTCGGTTCGGGACCCACTTATCGTTGTTTCACCTTCAATCAAGAAGACATGACTCCAACCATAGAAGAGTATGCTTGCTTTACTCCGCATCGACAATGTACAATTCGGCAAAATATATGTGAAGGAGCCTAAGCCGATGACCTTCAAGAAAAAGTTAGTAAGACCGATGACATGACCGATGCATGGGCTGAAAAATGATGAAGAAGAAGAACGAAACCATTTGCATTCCATGGTCCTCCCTACGAGATTTGACTCGAACCATCCCGACACGCTGAAAAGGGTAAATCTATTCGCTGGCCATTTATGGTCCGGTTATTTTCCCAAAGATTCTCGGACATCTCAAGTGGCGATAGTTGATTTCTTCAAAGGTTAAAACAAGGAATCAACCTGTCCCAACCATCCTAGCCGAGACCTTCGTGTCCCCGAGTAGTTGTCGAAGAAAAGGGAGGGACGATTTATCGGATGCTGTGCTTGCTCAATGTTTGATTTTAAGTCACTTCTGGAAGGTAGAGCGCACTCCATTCCATATGTTTTCTAAAACATTCTCCCCGCTAGAAGCTTTCCTCAAGAAAGAATGGCCGAAGGAAGTTACTGAGCAACATTGGGTATCAGTCTTTCAGAACCTTCGCGCAGAGGATATAACATGGAGAGCACCCTGGATCCGTCCTTCAGTGCTGCTATACAAATGTGGAAGCCAAGATTGGGTACCTTTACTTGGGTTATGGGGAGGAGTTGGATATGCTCCGCTATTGGTCCAAAGGCAATTTTCTTCGCGACAATTCCTCCCCGCAACTGGAGGATTAGCACAGTTCGAGTTCGCTTTCACGGGTGAAGGATATATGAAGAGAGTCCGAGACACTGCAAAATCTTGGAAGGAAATTCATTTCATGGAATTAGCCTTGTATGCTGATACCCTTACCCAAGATTACAACGTATGGAGGAAGCAACGGGTGAATAGTCAGCAAATCTCGACAACAAACCACCCCATCCAGAATCCTTTCTCGAAGGAAATGCCGTCTGAGCTAGAAATGGCAAGACAAGAATTCGAGCGAGAAAAGGCCAAGATGTCTCGAGACCTTAGTGCCCTTCAAGAAGAAAACTATCAACTGAAGATTGAAATTCAGGTTGAAAGATCCAGAACTGAAAAGGTACAAAGAGAAGCCGAGATTGTGAGAAACGACTTAAGGGACCTTCATTTGGAAAATAAGAAATTAAGAAACACTATAAAGAATAGCGGGTTGGGCAAGTCGACAGCAGAATGGAAGGAAGAAATTAGCAATATCAAGGGAGGAATGGAGTTTTGGAAGGGAAAAGCAAAGAAAGAGGAGGAAAAAGCTGCGCGCGCTGTGATAGAGTTAAGAAGGAAGAACGCCGAGTATGAAATAGCGACTGCAGAATTGGCGAATAGTCAGTCTGAACATCAAGAATTAAAAAGGAAAACACGAGATCTAGAAAATATGCTGCAATCTCATCAACAACAATTAGATAACCTTCTGAAGGCTCTAGAAGAAAAGAGTGAGCAGTACGATAGGGACATTCACGCGTATGAAGGAACTCTCAAAGAAAAGGAAATGCAACTCGCTTGATCAATGAAATTACAGCGCGCTATGCAAGTTGTTCAATTATCGATGAAGTCAAGTTCTCGATTACCAATTCCTCCGAGCCAAAGATCGAACATATCGAGTTTTAGAGCAAGTGAAGAAACAAGGCAATGTGGCTAGGAAATTTGTGTAACCATTGAAAATGGAAACTTTGTGTAATAGGCTATGTTGATCAATGAAATGCCTAAATATGGGGCTACCTTGAAATTAACACCAATTTTGCATTCCTTGCATAATTGACATGTTAACATTTTGACATTCGTACATTCATTCATGCATTCATCCATACATTGCATATCCCATACTCGGTCATTGAAGACAAAATATATGATTCGCAGTTGTAATACCACAAGATCGGAACCACGTCATCAAGATAAAACGCAGCGACAAGCTAGAGTGATGGAAGCTAAATTCAATGAGAGAATTGAAAGGATGGAAAGGACTCAAAAAAATTACAAGAGCAACGGCCAAATCACAACAAGAGACGAGAGACCTAATGATGAGATCTCGAGAAGAATCACTCGAGCAAAGAGATCAAATGGCCAAAATGATGGAGATGATGTCAGCTCTAGTTAAAGGGAAAGGACCCATGCGGAGCCCTGACATTGAAGAATCTCGATCAAGAATTCACCACGATCAGGATCCACTCTATCCCCCAGTGATTCACTCCACCATTCGCATATACAACACAAAGAGGGTGCACTCAAGGGGAACCCACTGGCTTGGAACATCGACCTATGCCACCTGCTCCACCCTCTAATTTGGGGGAAGGAATATTCGCGTCAAACCTAGGGGCTAGTCCTGCTGATCCACTAGTTCCAGATCTGGATGACCCAGCAGAGGTAGCCAAGTTGAAATCGGATAACCATGACGCAAAATATAGGAGTCTAGAGGAAAGACTCAAAGCGATAGAAGGCACTGAAGTCTTCTCCGCACTAGGTGCCAAAGAGCTCGATTTGGTACCGATCCGATTTTGCCCCAAAGTTTAAAGTACCGATTTTGAGAAGTATGATGGGACAAGATGTCCAAAGGCGCATTTGGTCATGTTTTGTCGAAAATGACCGGTTATGTGAACGAGGATAAACTACTCATACATTGCTTTCAAGATAGTCTAACAGGTCACTCTCCGGTGGTATAATCAACTTAATAGAGAAAAGATTCGATCCTCGAAAGACTTGGCGTCAAGATTTTGCGATCAAGACAAGCATGTATCGGAGATGGTGCCGAACCGTATGACCTTGCAAATGATGGAGAAGAAACCAGCAGAATCCTTTAGACAATATGCGCAAAGATGGAGAGATATCTCGCCCAAGTGGAGCCTCCATCGACTAAGACCAAGATAACATCCTTTTCATCAATACTCAAAGCACCGTTCTATGACAAGTTGGTGGGAAGTGCTACGAAGGATTTTTCGGATATCGTAATATCTGGTGAACTCATAGAGAATGCCGTCAAGAGCGGCGAATGGAAGGATCAAGGCTCAAGAAAAGCAGCACCCGTAAGGAAGAAAGAGCCAGAAGCCCACATGGTGGGAACTGGGAGTCATTACATTCCCAATTCGTATTCTAACCAACCCCGACCTCGAAATTATCCACCCCCGAATTTCCATTACCCTCCTCAAACACCTTACTACCAAGCATCACATCCGTCCTACCCTGTATACGCCATGAATAACCAAAGGCCCGTCACCACATTTCCACAAAACACTCTGCCCACTCAAAGCCAACCCAGAACTGAACCAAGACCAACAAGGCCTAATCCTGAGAGACAGCAATTCACCCCTATTCCTGTGTCATATGGGGAACTGTACCCAAAACTTCTGGAGAAACAATTGATATCTCCCCATTACATGGCCTCCCTTAAACCTCCATACCCGAAATGGTACGATCCAAATGCTAGTTGCGCCTACCATGCGGGGAACCAGGGGCATTCTACTGAGAATTGTCTTGCTTTCAAAAGGAGAGTTCAAGGGCTCATCGATGCGGGCATTTTGCGATTCGATGGTACTGGCAGTAAGACCGGGAATCCATTCCCAAACCACACCGAAGGGAATGTGAGCGCAGTAGGAGAGGAGGATAAACAACAAAATAGAAGATGGGTTTCTGAAGTACGAACACCTCTGCAGAGAATCTGGGAGATACTAAGTGAGAAAGGGTTGCTCTGTCGTTTTAACGGAGTATCCAAAGGAGAAGATGCAAAAGGTCACAGTTTTTGCAAGCTCCATGGTATTGGGGAGCATAACATTCAGTCCTGTAAGGAATTCAGAAGTTTACTGCAAAGTATGATGGACAATAAGGAGATTGGGATTTTTTGTAAAGCCAAAGAGGCCGACAAAGGAGAAATATGTGCCTCGACAATCAATCATCGGTTTCCCATATAGCACCGAATCGAATCGTTAATAATCTATTATGACGCGAAGAAGGAGCCGTGAAACCAAAATGATAATTGAAGTACCATCTCCTTTCCCTATAAGGACAATAAAACAAGATCTGTGGAAGTACGATGTCAACATCGTTACACACAAGGTGAAAAGCTTGAAGTCACAATCAAGACATTGGGGAAGTAGGTCATTTTACCCAGCAGGGCGGTGCTATTCTAAAGAAGTTGAACCGATAAAGAAAAGTAGCGACTTGAAACAAAAGGGAAAGCGTTGATGCACGAAGTCGAGGTCGAGCAAGAAATTCCACCCGTACAAGAAACTAAAAGCACGTGAATGAGGAAGAAGCTCAAGAATTCTTGAAATTTATTAAGCACAATGAGTATAGTGTGGTGGAACAATTGAGCAAGCAACCGAGACGAATCTCGCTTCTATCTCTATCGTTAAATTGAGCCACATCGAATGCTTTATTGAAGGTGTTAAATCAAGCTTATGTGGCCAACAACATATCTGTCGAAAAGCTTGGTAGATGGGTAAACAATCGAATGCGGACAATTTCATCTCTTTTAGTGATGATGAGATACCGCCAAATGGTAGAGGCTCGGTGAAAGCGCCGCATATCACGCATCATTGTAAGGGCTATATAATACCGAACGTACTCATCGATAATGGGTCAAGATTAAACGTCATGCCATTGGCCACGCTTTCCGAATACCGATGGATTTGTCCTACTTAAGGCCCCGTCATTCCATGGTAAGGGCATTCGACGGACAAGGCGCGAAGTCATGGGAAAGATCGAAATCCCTTTGAAGTGGGCCCTTACATCTATGAGGTCGAGTTCCAAGTCATGGACATTACACCTCTTATAACCGCCTTTTGGGAAGACCTTGGATCCATTCTGCTGAGCGCCCATCATCCCTCCATCAAAAGTTGAAATTTATCATGGATGGTCTGTTTGGTCACAATCGAGGTGAAGAAGACATTGTCGCATCTATCTCTGCTGATGCGCCATACCGGAAGTAAGTAAGGACGCAGTGGAATGTTCCTTTCGATCCTCGAATTCGTCAATGCCACTTTCATCGCCAAGGAAACAAAATTCGATGCCAAACCGCCGAAAATACCGAATGGGTGTCAAGTTGATCAGTAGGAAGAGGAGCTCGTGCGAGAAGAGGTTTAGGAGACATCTACAAGGAATAGTTAGGGCTTTAAGGCCAAGGCACCACAAGGCCCGATACGGTTTGGGGTTCCAACGACATGCGCCAAAGAAGAAGACAAGGGAAGAAGGATCAAGAGAGAAGAATTGCAAGAACTTTAGGCCGAGAACCGAATGGGAACCGATAGGGTACCCTCATTTGTCAAAATATTTACATCTCATGGAATGTTGTACCTGGACAAGATGATCCACGAAACATGTTTGGTTAATTGAAAGGGTTTTCGAATGTCAAGATAAGTGTCATCGACAAAGAAGTTGGTGCAAGTAAAGATGTCTCAAGATACACCTTTGCCCTCCGGTTTTATGTTGAACAATTGGACTCTTGAGGAGCTTCTTGTAGTTTATAAGTCTTGAGTAATGCTAAACATTAACCTTCTATTGTGTCCTTAGATATAATAGAATTCTTTTGTAAGAGCTTTCATTCGCTCTTTATCATTTAAATGAATATCGATGAAGATGCATTTTGTCACGATTTTTCGCGTTATCACTAATTTCATGATCATTCTCTCATTTCATAGCCTATCTTTACATTTGCCTCATTACCATGACATAACATTTTGTTTGTTGTTTCCAATACTTGGATGTCCCCCTATAGCTTCCTTTTCCATTTCAACTTTCAGGTGCTCAGATATTGACGACATGAATAAGCCCGTTACGAATCTTGAAATCGATTTTGAGAAGGCTGTTTGCTTAGGAGAATTTGAAGCCGAAGAAAATGCTGAAGATTATGTCTCGTCTCCTGAATTGTTAAGAATGGTGGAGCAAGAGGATAAACAGATTCTGCCTCATGAAGAATCTGTGGAAACAATAAATTTGGGCACTGAAGAGAGGAAACAAGAAGTGAAGATTGGGACTTCTATTTCGAGAGTACCGGGCATAGTTTGATCACTTTACTCCGAATACAAAGATGTTTTCGCATGGTCATACCAGGACATGCCAGGCTAGATGAAGATTTAGTGGTCCATAAGCTCCCATTAAAGCGAATGCAAGCCCATCCAAGAAAAATTAAGACGGATGAGACCCAAATGTTGTTGAAGATAAAGAGGAAGTCAAAAGCGCTTGACGCGGCTTCCTACAATCCTCCAAATATCCGAATGGGTGGCTAACATAGTCCGGTACCAAAGAAAGATGGAAAAGTACGAATGTGCGTGGATTACCGCGACTGAATCGAGCAAGCCCAAAAGATAATTTTCCTTGCCACATATTGACACGTTGGTGGACAACACAAAGAAAACATTCATTGTTTTCTTTCATGGACTGATTCTCGGGGTATAATCAGATCAAGATAGCCCCTGAGGATATGGAGAAAACTACCTTCATAACAATATGGGGAACGTTTTGCTACAAGGTGATGCCATTCGGGTTAAAGAATGCTGGGGCAACATATCAGAGGGCTATGGTAACGTTATTCCATGACATGATGCACAAAGAAATAGAGGTCTACATCGACGACATGATTGCTAAATCCAGGGAAGAAGAGCATGTGGTGAACCTCAAGAAGTTGTTCGAGAGGTCGAGAAAGTTTCACTAAAGCTTAATCCAGCCAAATGTACATTCGGGGCTACCTCGGGAAAGTTGCTAGGCTTCATTGTCAGTAAAAGAGGTATTGAGGTTGATCCAGATAAAATAAAAGCCATCCAAGAATTACCACCTCCGCGCACGCAAAAGGAAGTTAGAGGATTTTTAGGGAGATTAAACTACATTGCCCGATTTATCGCTCAACTTACCAACCAATGCGACCCAATCTTTCGGCTTCTTCGAAAACATAACCCGGGAGAATGGAACGAAGAATGCCAGGTGGCCTTTGATAAGATAAAACAATATTTGTCTAATCCTCCAGTGCTAGTACCACCAACTCCGGGAAGACCATTGATATTGTATTTAACTGTGTTTGAAAATTCAATGGGTTCCGTACTGGGGCAACACGACGAGTCAGGAAAGAAAGAAAAGGTGATCTACTACCTCAGTAAAAAGTTCACTGAATATGAGGTAAAGTATTCGTCCATTGAAAAATACTGTTACGCTCTGGTTTAGGTAGCTCGGAGACTCAGACAATATATGTTGTATCATACGACATGGCTAATTTCAAAGCTAGACCCAATAAAATACATGATGGAATTACCGGCACTCTCAGGAAGAATGGCACGATGGTAGATCCTCCTATCAAAATATGACATTGCCTATGTAAGTCAGAAGTCAATAAAAGGGAGCGCAATAGCTGATTTCTTAGCGACTCGAACAACGGAGGGATATGAGCCCTTGAAATTTGATTTCCCGACGAAGACTTAATGTGCATCACGAAATGGAATCCGAGTCATCAAAAGAGAAGTCATGGAAGATGTGCTTTGATGGTGCGTCAAATGCTTTAGGGCATGGAATTGGAGCAATCTGGTATCACCAAACGGGAATCATTATCCGCTCAATCAGAAGATGAATTTCTTCGTACCAATAACATAGCGAAATATGAGGCTCAGATCATGGGACTTCGTGCGACCATTGAATGAAACATCGAAATCTTAGAGGTGTACGGGACTCACCCTAGTGGTTTACCAAATCCGTGGAGAGTGGGAAGTGAGGGACCCAAAATTGATTAAGTACAATGATTTAGTAGTGAATTGATCAAAGAATTCAAAGAAATAACTTTTCATTACTTCCCATGAGAAGAAAACCAATTGGTCGATGCCACGCCACTTTGGCTTCAATGTTCAAAGCAAGTAAAGAAGCAGAAATAATGCCCCTCAAAATGAGCATATACGAGGTCCCTGCACACTGTTGTAGCATTGAGAAAGAGGCAGACGGACGGCCATGGTTCCATGATATCTTAGAATATATCAAGAATCAAAGCTATCCCGAACAAGCGAATGAGAACGACAAAAGAACAATCAGAAGAATGGCAGCGGGATTTGTTCTTGATTGGGATATCCTGTATAAAAGAGGAAAGGATCAAGTACTTTTGAGATGCGTGGATGATATTGAAGCCAGAAAGATACTTGAAGATGTCCATGAAAGAATCTGTGGGACACATGCCAATGGTTTCAGTATGGCCAGAAAGATCATGAGACTCGGTTATTATTGGCTGACAATAGAAAGTGACTACATCAATTTTTCCAGAAAATGCCACAAATGTCAAATCTACGGCGATAAAATTCATGTAGCCCCTTCACCCCTTCATGTCATGACTTCTCCGTGGCCTTTTTCTATGTGGGGCATGGATGTCATAGGGCCAATTTCTCCAAAAGCTTCAAATGGACATCGATTCATTTTGTGGTTATCGATTACTTCACAAAATGGATTGAAGCCGCTTCGTTTGCCAATGTGACGAAGACCGGTGTGCAAGTTTTGAAAAAGGAAATCATTTGCCGATATGGTTTGCTGAAAGAATCATTTCAGATAATGCCATGAATCGAACAATAAGATGATGGAAGAAGTGTACGAGCAATTCCAAATAAAGCATCATAACTCCTCGCCCTATCGCCCAAAGATGAACGGGTCATTGAAGCGACCAAAAAAATATTAAGAGGATCATTGGGAAAACGACCGAGACGTTTAAAGATTGGCACGAAGCTTCCATTTGCTTTGTTTGCATATCGCACATCTGTATGAACATCTACGGAGCAACTCCTTCTCTCTCGGTTTATGGAATGGAAGCTGTGCTACCTATCGAGGTTAAGATCCCTTCTCTACGAGTCTTAATGGAATCAAAGTTGGAAGAAGCAGAATGGGTACAAGCTCGATATGATCAGCTGAACCTCATTGAAGAAAAGCGTCTTAAGGCAATTTGTCACGGGCAGATGTACCAAAAAAGAATGATAGCAGCGCATGACAAGAAGGTACGACCAAGAGAATTCCATGAAGGAGAACTCGTGCTGAGAAAAATTCTCCCAATACAAAAAGATCTGCGAGGGAAATGGGCACCAAACTGGGAAGGACCGTACGTCGTAAAGAAGGCATTCTCAGGAGGAGCTTTGATCCTTACCGAGATGGATGGGAAAGAGTTGTCAAATCTAGTGAACTCAGATGCTATGAAGAAATATTATGCTTAAGATGAAAGCCCAAAAAGGGCATCTTAAAAAAAAAAAAGGATCAAGGCGAAAACCCGAAAAGGGCATCTTGATTAGTACAAAAAGATTAGGATGAAAACCCGAGAGGGTGTCCTAATGAAACAAACCTGGCGGTCGAACGATAGGTCAAGCAGTAAGGCTACAGTATTTGAAGCATTTCTGAAAGCTCGAAATCTTCTACGCAAGAAGCCACGCTCGAAAAGATTTTTGATTGAGGAACGAGGAAGAGTTCATGTGTTGAATATCTAGAGCATTTGTATCCGTTGAATACAATCCTTTCTTTCTTTTTGACATTTTTTACTCTCATTGGTTAACTTGCTTTGTTTGCCACCTTTGAAATAGATGAATATGAAATATCATTTTTGTCCCTATCTGACCTTTTTCATGCATCTCATTATGTGTTTATTTACATGATAAATGGTGAAATGATATACTCTAAACAAAAGAAATGTTAAGCATTACCTGGATGAAAATTTGATAAGCACAAGAGTCTCAAAGTAAGAACAAAGTTCAATCGGGGGCAGAAGAGTGATATCTAAGAAACGTCGATTACTTGTGAAGCTTGAAGACAGGTATAAGGCTCAAGAGAAAGTCGAGAATCAAAGTAATGAACACGATCCTCAACAATCGTGGCTAAATGGACATACGACAAACATGCTTAAGGAGCACGTGCATAATCATGTAGGCATAAAAGCATTTAAGACAAACATGTGCATATCATGATAACATCATACATGGCATATACATGGCATAAAAGATTTTGATTGAGGAACGAGGAAGAGTTCATGTGTTGAATATCTAGAGCATTTGTATCCGTTGAATACGATCCTTTCTTTCTTTTGACATTTTTACTCTCATTGTTTAACTTGCTTTGTTTGCCACATTTGAAATAGATGAATATGAAATATCATTTTGTCCCTATCGACCTTTTTCATGCATCTCATTATTTACATGATAAATGGTGAAATGACATACTCAAACAAAAGAAATGTTAAGCATTACGGATGAAAATTTGATAAGCACAAGAGTCTCAAAGTAAGAACAAAGTTCAATCAAGGCGTAAGAATGATATCGAGAAACGTCGATTACTCGTGAAGCTTGAAGACGGTATAAGGCACAAGAGAAAGTCGAGAATCAAAGCAATGAACACGGATCCTCAACAATCATGGCTAAATGGACATACGACAAACATGCTTAAGGAGCACTGCATAATCATGTAGGCATAAAAGCATTTAAGACAAACATGTGCATATCATGATAACATCATACATGACATATACAGGTACTCCAACAGAGCAAGAAATCTTAAATGAGAGTCGCACTGAATCAAAGGAAAAGACACCCAAGTTCTACCAAAGGACAGGTTTTGGTATTTTGATGTTTTTAATTCATGCTTTTCAAGGAAATCAACTCATATTGCGAGAGATGAGTTGAGCCTCAAGACACGTTGAGGTATTTTTAATTTTGTTTTCAAAATCAACTCATATTGCGAAAGTGAGTTGAGCCTCGGGCACGTTGAGGTATTTTTAGTTGACTCATATTGCAAGAGGTGAGTTAAGCCTTTTAATTTTTGTTTTCAAAATCAACTCATATTGCTAGAGGTGAGTTGAGCCTCGAGCACGCCGAGGTATTTTCAATTTTGTGTTTTAATTTCAACTCATATTGCGAGAGGTGAGTTGAGCCTCGAGTCACGCCGAGGTATTTTCAATTCTGTTTTCAATTTACGTTGTTCAAGAATCAACTCATATTGCAGAAATGGGTTGAACCTTTTAATTTCTACTTTTTCAAAATCAGCTCATATTGCGAGAGGTGAGTTGAGCCTCGTGTCACGCCGAGGTATTTTCAATTCTGCTTTTCAATTTACGTTGTTCAAGAATCAACTCATATTGCGAGAAGTGGGTTGAACCTTTTAATTTCTACTTTTTCAAAATCAGCTCATATTGCGAGAGATGAGTTGAGCCTCGAGTCACGTTGAGGTATTTTCAATTCTGCTTTTCAATTTATGTTATTCAAGAATCAACTCATATTATGAGAGGTGGGTTGAACCTTTTAATTTCTACTTTTTCAAAATCAGCTCATATTGCGAGAGGTGAGTTGAGCCTCGGTTCACATGCCGAGGTATTTTCAATTTCTGTCTTTCAAAAAAATTTCAACTCATATTAGAGAAATGAGTTGAGCCTCAAGACACATTGAGGTAATTTCAATTTCTTTTCAAAATTCAACTCATATTGCGAGAAATGAGTTGAACCTCAAGACACGTTGAGGTAATTTCAATTTCTGTTCAAAATGAGTTGAGCCTCAGGTCACACGCCGAGGTATTTTCAATTTCTATTTTTCAATTTCTGTCTTTCAGAAAAAAAAAAAACATCAACTCATATTGCGAGAGGTGAGTTGAGCTTCAGATCACACACTGAGGTATTTTCTCAATTTATATTTTTCAAAAAAATCAACTCACATTGCGAGATGTGAGTTGAGCCTCAGGACACGCTGAGGTATTTTCAATTTCTGTTGTCAAAAAAATCAACTCGTATTGCGAGAGGTGAGTTGAGCCTCGGGACACGCTGAGGTATTGTCAATTTTTCGTATGTTTCAAAAAATCAACTCATATTGCGAGAGGTGAGTTGAGCCTCGTGACACGCCGAGGTATTTTAATTTCATTGTAAAAAATCAACTCGTATTGCGAGAGGCGAGTTGAGCCTCAGGTCACACGTCAAGGTATTTTCAATTTCCGTTTTTCAATTTCTACCTTTCAAAAAAATCAACTCATATTGCGAGAAGTGAGTTGAGCCTTGGCTCACGCGCTGAGCTATTTTCAATTTCTGTTTTTAATGTCTGTTTTTAGTGAGTCAATTCATATTGCGAAAAATGAGTTGAGCTCAGGATCACATGCCGAGAAGAGAATAAAGATTGAAGCTGATTGAAGACGTCAGATTCTGTCTCCTTAAAGTTGCAGTGGAGTTGATCGAGGGCATCAGATCTTGCCTTTCTGAAGTCGCAAGAGAAAAGACCACAAACCTTATCTCACTGAAGCGATAGAAGAGAAGATTGAAGTTGTAGATCTCACCTTCCGAAGTTACAAAGAAGTAGATCAAGCCATAAATTTCATATCCTTGAAGTTACATTGGAATAGATTGAAGCTACAAGGCGATATCATAAGATGCAATGGAGTGAACCAAAGCTACAAGATGCGATGGCGAAAAGGGACTAACTAAACAAGAAGAGTTCTAAAGCAAGTCAAGACCTAGCAAGACCGGCAAATTTGGTCTTCCTTAAAAGTCTTTGCTCTATTCCTGTTGCGACAATGAGCAAAGAGGGCAGCTATAAAGCCCAAATTGTTCGGGCCCGATTTCATCAAAACCCAACCAAACCTCTAAACCCACTAAAACCCTTAACTCATGACCCATTTACATCTACCCAAACCCATTACAAAACCTAAATATTAAACCCAATTCAAAAGCCCATTAAGCCCCCTCCAAAAAAAAAAAAAAAGAAAAACCTAACCCAAAAAAAAAAGAAGAAGAAAAAAGAAAAACCTAACCCAAAAAAAAAAAAAAACCCTAGCCACCTAACCACTTTCCCACTTGCCCCATTTTTCCTCCCATTTTTGATATCCATTGTCTACCACCACCACCTACAAAATAGAAAAAGAAATAATAGAAAATCATGTAAAAATGGCTATAAAAGCCATTCAAAATCATGTAAGAAAAAAGGAGGAGGGGATTTTAGAAAGATTGAAAAGGAAAAACACAAAATCCTTCAAATTTTGAACACAAAAAAATCAATAAAAGGTTGCATTTTTCTTTTTCCTTTTCTTTCGAATCTTTTTCTTTCTTTTTTGTGTTGTGTTTTTTCTTTCTTTATATATACATATATTGTTAAGAATTTTTTTTCCGCCACCATAGGCGGTGGTTACGCGACGATGGGCGACGACCGACGATCGACCGTGTGACGGCCCCCTTAGCCGGATTTCCTTTCCCCCCCTTTCTCTTCTTTCCCCTTCTTTTTTTAGGTATTTTATATGTATTATGTATATATTTTTAATGCCATTAGTTATATATTTCTTATGTATATATTCTTAAATACTATTATATACATATATATATATATATATATATATATTTTAAATACCATATTGTGTATATATTATTATTACAAATTATTACTATTGCTAGTATTATTATAACTATTATTATATTAGTGTATATTTTATGTACATATGTATATATATATATATATATATTTTATTTTTGCACATATCATCATTTTATATTATTGTTGTAAATTTTTATGTATATATTTTTTATGTACGTTTCCTAATATTTTCTTTTATTGTAGATATTATTATTACTATTATTACATATTTTTATTATATGCACATATATATATATATATGTATTTTTATGTACATATTATTATTTTATATTATTATTACCAAATATATCATTTTTCCTATTTTATTATTAGTACATGATTTGTTTTATTTTATAAATATCATTATTATTGTTATTCTAATATTCTAGTATTCCATGTTAATATTTTTCATTAATGATATCATTTTTTTAAGTCCTTTATCTATTTTAAATTTCTCACTTTAGGAATATTTTTCTCATGTTTTAATTAATTTCAAAAATAAGGCAATGTACCGATTTAATATTAAGCCATTGATTTTATTGCTATGTTGGGTGAAATTAAATTGCTTGTGTTAAAAAACGGACACCCTTTCTAAAAAAATCGAAAACTAAAATTCTCATTTTTCAATCGGATCACGATTAAATATTATATTGAACTCGTATTTTTGAAAATCAAGTTAACACATGTTTATGAGATACCAATTTTGGGCGTCGCGAGGGTGCTAATACCTTCCTCACGCGTAACTGACTCCCGAACCCCAATTTTTCTCTGGACTTTCATGTAGACCTAAATTTGGCCTTCTTTTTGTTTTAAAATAATTTTATTAGGTGTCCGATCACACCTATAAAAAAGGATCGGTGGCGACTCCCTTTGTTAATAAAATCGAAAGTTGGTTTTCAAATGTTTAATAAATCGCCACAATTAGCGACCAAGCGAAACTAAAAATTTTTTTTACGTCGCTACAATGTGTTTTTGCAATTGCTTTATTGGGTACTCTATTTAGAATGTAAGCTGTTGTCTTTAATGCTTCTCCCTAGAGGGGCTCAGCTAAGGTAAAATGAGCAATCATGCGTTTTACCATATCCTTAAGAGTTTTGTTTCTTCTTTCAACTACACCATTCATACTAGGTGATCCTGGTATGGTGTACTGTGGGACAATACCATATTTCTCTAGGAATTTCGCCAATGGTTCTGGACATTGTTCACCTAAGCCATCATATCACTGTAGTACTCACCACCACAATCAAATCTGACGTTTTTAATCCTTTTGTTGAGTTGTTTCTTAACTTCAGCTTTATAAGGTTTGAGGATTCCAAAGACTAAGATTTCTCATGAATGAGATATAGGTACCCCTAACGTGAGTAATCGTCTATGAATGTTATGAAATATTGTTGACCATTCCAAGATGCCGTAGAGAATGGCCCACAATTTATCTGTATGAATTAATTCTAAAATGTTTGAAGATCTATTGGCACCCAATCTCTTGGTTTTGGTCTATTTTCCCTTAATGCAATCGACACAGACATCAAAGTCTATGAAGTCAAGGGACTCTAAAATACCATCAGACACAAGGCGTTCAACTCTAACTTTTGAGATGTGACCTAAGCGCCTATGCCATAACGATACTGAATTTTCCTTATTTAATTTGCGTTTAATACCACATGATTCCACATGCCAGGTTTCATTATAGGATGAAACTATTTCTAGCAAATAAAGGTTGTCATAAGTATTTAAATAACCAGCTCCAATAATATTTGAATTTAAAGACAAAATAAATTTATTGTTTCCGAATGAACAATAATATCCAAATTTGTCCAACGAAGAAACAAAAACTAAATTCTGTCTAAATGACGGTACAATAAAAGTGTCTTTTAAATCCAAATAAAAACTAGTTCCTACTAATAACCTAAAATGCCCAATTGCTTCCACTTCTACCGATTTTCCAATGCCCACAAAGATGTGTCTTTCACCATCACATGGCTTTCGATAACTCAAGCAACCCTGCATAGAAACACTTATATGAGTAGTAGCACCAGAATCTATCCACCAAGTGTTTCTAGGTATTGAAGCTAAATTAATCTCAGAACAGAACAAATTAAGAATTATAACTTTCTTTGCACGCCAAGCATGATATTTGGTACAATCTTTCTTTACGTGTCCAGATTTGTTACAAAAGAAACAACTCTCTATAGCTTGTTGTTTTTTCTTTTGAGCTGGACCCTTAGCAGCTTCATTCTGATATTCTCTTTTCTTGCCCTTGTCTTTAGAGGCATTGGCCAAATGAGCACTGTCAGGCTTATCACGCTTCAACCTTTTTTTCTCTTGCATAAATGAGAAATAAGCTCATTTAGGGTCCATTTCTCCTTTTGACAGTTATAATTAATTTTAACTTGATTAAACTATGCAGGAAGTGATACCAAAACCATAAGAACAAGCAATTCCTCAGAAAGCTCGATCTTAAGTGCCTTAAGTCTGGAAGCAATGTGGAATATCTTCATAATGTACTGCCTTACGTTTCCTTGACCCTTATACTTTATAAACATCAAAGAAGTCAGAAGTGATGTCATCTCAACCTTATCGTTTTTAGCAAAACATTTTTCAATTTCATCAAGGAAACCTTTGGCCTGAGCAATCTCTTCAGATTTTGTGCCCCTAAAGTTTTCTGGAATGCTGTGTTTCATGATCATTAGACTCATGCTATTTGAACGATCTCTCCTCTCAAAATCCTTCTTAACATCAGGGGTGTTTTCCGCAGTGAGAGGTACATTAGCGCAAGGTCCATGTCCATACAACCAAGCACTATAAGTAAGTGCCTTTTCCATTCCTTAAAATTAGTCCTATTAAGCTTGGGTATAGAATTTATATTAGCAGATATTGTGGCAGCAAAAGATGAATTAGTTGAATATAGAACGAAAACAAGCTTAAATCAATATTCATAAGTAAATAATAAATTTAAGATAATGACTAATCCCATCTCAAGATACCAAACACAACATTAATATCAATTCTTTGGACAGTAACATTAACAGTAAGCGGTACTCTTGTTGTAGCAATCAAACATTGACAATAAATTATGTCAAACAATGAATTAATCTTTGGACTAACTTATTGCTCACATAAAATAACTTATAATTGTCACACATTTATCACCACAGATGTCATTGAAATTCTGTCAAATATTAACTTACCTTTGGGTCAATTAATGAACACACGAATTACAAAAACATATAACCATCTTAATATTTTAAATAAACTAATCTACATAAAAGAGGTCACTTTGGCGGCATTTTGTTTCAACTAATTTATTTAAAATATTAGATATACTTAATTAAACGCCAAAATCTGAATTTATTTGTTTCAAAATATTTAATTTCATCTTTCAATCAACTTCAAAGATAATCATATATATTTATATAATTTTCCAAAACTAACATGCATTAAACCAATCAAAGCATGTATATATTATATATTTATATATAATAAAATATATATTAAAGAATTAAGCCATGCGTATATGTTATCCTTTTTTAAACATCAAAATAAATTTCTTATACCATTAAAATATATATATATATATATATATATATATATATATATATAATGCTTTCAAAGAAAAGGCACAAAGTGACAAATATGATTTTGCAAAGACAGTAGCACAATTCATGAATAAAGAAAACAATTGAATTGCAAGAAAAATATTAAAACATAAAACTTTTATAATTGAATTCATCAATTCGAAAATCACTCAAATTAAAAATTAAAACAAAACCTTAAACTTTTAAGATGAATTCAAGATAATCAAGATCTTAAAAAAAAAATTACTTTAATATAAACCTTCAAAGATCAATATATAAACCCATGAAATTTTATGAATCAATTATTCAAAAGAAGAACCTTAATCAATTCTCAATGATTCGATATGACGAGGCTCGGATGCCACTTGTTAGATTTGTAAAATAAATCTAAAAATAAAACTGAATAAACCATGATCTATCATGTCAAATCATCAAGAATAAATCAAGAACAAAACTAGATGCGGAAGCTTACCTGAATCCATGGATTCCTTGAAGTTTTACCGAGTCTTGGGGATTTGATCTTCCAAATTAGCATACAAGAAATTCAAAGGATATCTACTCTCTCTTTCCTAATGATGGGATATTAGAAAATATATCTTGTGTATAATTATATTTATAACCTTGGCATATTAGTTCTAATTAATTTCTAATTAGCCCATCATTAATTAGAATTTGATTAGAACTCAATTACTAGAGTATCTATACATATTTGAACTGTACTTTATTTAATAATTAAAGCCCAATAAAATTCTAACCAAATTTGATCACTTTCAATTTGGGCTAACCTATCATGATAGTAAATAATAACATGTAATTACCCTTATTATATATGTGATGTCCATATTTTCCAATAGCAGGAGCCACACGGCCGTGTACAAAGCGTGAATGCAAAGGAAATCAAGGGGACATGGTCTTGTGAGGTACTGTGTGTCCCAAACAGGCGAGCCACACGCCCGTGTATACCTGGGCAGCTTCTGATTTTGACCCGATTTTTTATAAAGAGTCACCCACCTTACTTTCCTGAGATCTCAAACGGCTACCCCATGTTCAAGTTTGATCGAAACACCTACAGTGGCTGATTATTAATAGAGATTCACCAAATAAGCAACACAACTTCAAGGATTTTGACGAAGGCGATGGACTTCGGCTTGACCGTAATGAGTCAAGAATTCGAGTTTTATTTTCTAGCAACAAGATTTTGAAATCAAAATTCTAACAGAGAATATTATGAGATTATAGCAAAATGATAGTAGAGGTAGGATTTTTAATTTACTAAAATAACAAATGGAAGTTTTAGTTAAATTAGGAAAAGACTTGTAAAGAATTGGATTGAGCAAGGGTTTGGGGTTTATTGGGCAAATAGCCCATTTATCTAAGAATCATCAAAATATTAGGATGGCTAACTTGGGTTGAGCTTTTTGAAGTGAGAAGAAAAAATTTGCAACTTAAGGGACTTAAAGCCTTGGTTCTCTATGCTTTCTACCAAGCTCTGAACCTCTAGGTTAGGATTTAATTGTTGATAATTTCTAAAGATCTAATCTTATGTTATTTAAGATGTTACAACCTCCATTTGGGATGATGTTAAAGACTTGATGGCCAATGTTTTAATAGAATTTGAGTCAATGGAGAAATTATTAGATATTTGTAATTAGCCCAAGTTTGCCTAGGCTCAAGACAAAAAAAAATAAACAAATAAAAATCCAAAATTAATAGTCCAATTACAAATAAACCTAGCCCAATAGGCCCAAAACATTTGAAATTTTCGGAAACCCTAGGTTTCCTCTTCCGCCGCAATAGCCTCTAGCGTTGCACCCTGTAACACCCCAAATTTCTGTAATTTCAGCTTCTGTGATTGTTGAGCATGGAAATATCGAAACTCTTGTTTTGGATCATTTTGGCATAAAATATAAGTGGTTTAAGAGGTTATGTGCTCTTGGGTGTGTTTGGGAAGTCCCAAGTTCGAGCCTTAACTTGGGCTAAATTTTGGTTTTTATTTGAATAAAACCTGACTTTTGGTTAATAGACTTATAAGAATTTATTGGTAGGAACTTAACAGAATGGGTCTGCTGGTCTAGTGGTTAAATGGCAAGGGTTTATGCTAGAGGCCCTGTGTTCGAATCCTGGCTTGGGCATTATTTTTTCCACTAAGGCCGTGATAGAATTGGTGTACTAAAACACTGAAGTGGTAGGGTTTATCAGTTTTTTCTAAGTAATTTCCCCAAAAGAACTCTCTCTGCCGAAATTCTCTACTATTTTTCCCCTCTCCACATTCTTTTTCTTTTCTTTTTTCCAAAATTTTCCTTATCTTCCTTCTATTCATTTTGATTTCATATTAACGGGCTTCTACGATTCATTGACGTTCTCCTTATTGGTAAGTTTCTGCTTGTCATTCGTAAACATCGTTTTGATTAAGAGATTAAGGGGGAATTTTCTTTGGGTGTTTAGGTACTGATCAAGGGGGCTGTTCTTCGTTCTTGAACAGTGAATTAAGTGCGTAGTATTCGTTGGTTTTCGCTTGAGGTAAGAGATTTAATGATTTCGGGCAAAATATCTCGTTTAGTTTCAACCGAAAATTATTTAGTTGACTGAAATGGGTTTTAACATGGTCAAATATAGGTTCTAGAGTGCTCGGGATTACGTTAGGCTTCAATCGAAACCAGGTGTGTACATTAGTCAATTTGAAATCGTGTTTCGGTGAAAGCCAAATACGCTACTGTAGGCACCACATGGGCATGTGGACTATCCGTGTGGAGGCCGTGTGGTGAGACACGGCCGTGTAGTCGACGAAGTAGGCTGTGCACATCCCACGCGGGCACGATGGACATGGGCGTGTGAGGTTGGCGAGGCAGTGTGCGAGGTACGGGCTTAACCAATTGGGTTGTGTGGGCCACACGGGTGTGTGGGGTCTTGTGCCAGGCTTTGTGATCCACACGGGCAAGGCCAATCTGAGCCGTGTGAGCCACATAGGCATGTGGGCCCACACGGGCGTGTGAGCCCGATTTGTTTGAAATGTTCAGCACGGTTGCACAGGTTATGCAAGTCGATTGTGACCTGGTTGTAGGGTCAGTAAGTGTTACTTAGACCCCTATACTTTGATCTGATATTAAGGTGCATGTGAAAGCATGATAATTAAAGCATGTGTATCTATTCTGATTTGATAATGATGTTATGCACATGAGCATGCCATATTATTTATGTTGCATTGCATTGGGTTGGGTTGTTGTTGAAGAGAAGGAAGACTGAAAGGCTATGAGCCTATTATCTGGAAGCTATGCTGCATATATTTGATACGTGTCGTATACAGTACCACTTGGTGTGTAAGGTTGGATAGGTTGATTTTATCCTCATGCTTGGTGTGTAGGGTTGGGTGGGTCAATTTTATCCCCACATGGGGTGTTGGTTGAACAGAGATGGTGTGCAGGGTTGGTGGGCATTACTATTCTGATTGATATGCATGTATGTCTGTATGGGCTAAGGCCCGAATGTATCTGATACTGTTCTGAGTAGGCTAAGGCCTACACTGATTTTGTTAAGAGCTCAGGCTCGATTATGACTGTTTAACTGCTATCTGTTTGCATGCATGATTTACTCTGGGGATGTACACACTGAGTTTGTGAAAACTCACCCCTTATTTTATTTGTCTGTCAAGTAATCCCCAGTAGTAGGTGGATCGGTGCAGCGGAGGGCTCGACGATAACTACTGCTACATACACTCTGGTTTCAAAGGTTTTTATGCTTTTAATATTTTAATTGTCATAGTTGGAAGTAATTATGTAATTCCTGGTTTCAGACTGCTTGGTTTAAGTTCAAAATTTTGAAATACTGTTTATGGGTTTTGAACTGCAACTTTATTTGTTCTTAAGCTTCCGCGAAATAAGAAATGTTTTCCAACAAATTAATCAAAAAATGTTTTCTAAGTTAAGTAAAAGGTGGTAACTAGAATGATTTTTGGGTAAACACAGTTTTAAATACATTCTCATGTGACTCCACCAGATTCAGCCATAACGTCTAGGCTGAGTTTGGGGTGTTACATACCCCCAGCAGCTTCCCCTCGGCCCTCCACGTTAGCACCTCCGTACATAGCTGGCCTCCTCCGTACCTGTAGACCAAACAAAAGAGAACACGTGACAGCACAGAGGCAGCAAGAACAATAGCAAAAAAACGAAAGTAAAAAAGAACAAAAATTGTAATGAATTTCGGCTATAAAAGCCCAAACCCGAATGTAATTTTTTTTGACACACAAATACAGAGAGCAATCAGAAACAAAATTTCCAAAAGGTGGTTCATTTTTTCTTTCGTTTATTTACTGTTATATTTTTATCTATTTATTTTAAAAAAAAATAAAAGAAAGGAGGCCAAGATCTCACCTTTCTCATGTTTGAGCCGCTATGGGTGGCTAAGGTGACCATCTCCGAGGAAAGATAGTGCGAAAACGGGGTCAGGAGTCAAAAAGCCTAAAAATGGCAATTTTTTTTATTTACGATCACAGTGGACAGTGAGCTGTCACCGGCGATCAGTGGCCTCCATGGTGGTCCAGGGACCGGAGCCTAGCCGAAATTCGGAAGGGAAGGGAGAAAGTTGAGAGAGAAATAAGGGAAAGAAATTTTTTTTAGGGAATGGCGCAAATTATTTTTTTCTTTTATTTTTTCATTCATATTAGGACTAATACGACGTCATTTTGGACCTAAACTTCAAGTACCAAAACGGCGTCGTTTTAACATTGACCTGAGACTCGACCCAATAACGCTCAAGGTCCGCGTTTTTAAGACGAATGGGAATAATTTAAACCTTCCGCTTTTGCGACGCCTTGCAATTTGGTCTTTATTTGTTTTTATTTCTTTTTCTTTTTAATCTTACCGCATAATTTTATTTTTGTTACATTTTGGCCCATATTGAAACGCTGCGTATAGGGACTGGAATAATTTCCCAACTAGTCCCTACACTCTTGCACGCGTTTTAATTAAGCCCTTTAACCTACCCCTTTAGTCTTTTATTTTTAAAATGTATACCTAAAATCCCACTAAGTTACATTTTAATCCTTGGCTATTTAATCTCAACCCTTTTTTATATTTTATACGTTATGTTTTATTTATTTATTTATTTTATTTTATATTCTTTACATATATATTAAAATTTGTTGTTTTAATATTTTCTTTATTTAAATATTTGTTGATTCTCATTATTCTCTTATCACTAATATCTATTTATTTTTTTCATCTATTTATTATTTGTTTCTCTTTTACTAATATTTACTACTAATGCTTATTTATTATTTATTTCTTACTACTAATATTTACTTTCTTTATCCATCTATCTATTATTTGTCTCTTTTATATATATTCTTTCGTATTTCTTTTTTTTACTTTATCATTTCTCATATTATATTATTCTTGAGATATCTTGCATTTTATTTCTTTTATTTATACTACTTTATTTGTCTTATTGTTAATATCATGAATTAATATTTCATTGTTATAATTATAATGATTTTATTATAATGTTCCTTCATTTGGTTATATTACCACATTCTTTCATATAGTTATTTTATGTTATTTCATTCTTACTACCCTATGCACTAATTCGAATATGTTGGCCGTTTTTTTATATTATGCCCCAAAATGAAATGAATACACATCATTTTAAACTTCGCATTTGCTATTATTTCATAAAAAGAAAACCTTCAAAATAAGACAATGTTCCGTATTTAAAAATTCGAGAAGTCGTATCCTAACTTACGGGGTTTCAATTTTTCTCATTGAACCAAAATGATCGAACATCCTTTTAAAATTAAAATACATGAGATTTAAGTAAAAATTATAATAAAATGTAAGCTTATTCTCAAGGCTTCGAGGTGTCGTGTCTCAACTTACGGGATGTGATATGTGATATGTTGATATCTTGGGATAAGAAGGCCTTTTATACACATTTTGATTTATTCGAGTAATTAAAAATAATAACACAAAGAGGGGTCGTATTTTTATATTCTTTTCGGGTTTTTAATTTTCGACACCTAGACTTTAATTAGTCAACTAGGTACCAATTTTGGGCGTTACGAGGGTGCTAATCCTTCCTCGTGCATAACTGACTCCCGAACTCGTTTCTTGAATTTCGTAGACCAAGAACTTTTGTTTTAGTAAATCAAACCATTTATTAAAACACCAAATTACAAGGTGACCCAATAACACCTTTTAAAAAAGGATTGGTGGCGACTCTCATTTTTGTTTTAAAATAAAAAGTCGACATTTAAAAAAAAATAGTTTCGACAGTTTGACGACTCTGCTGGGGACAAAATAAGATAGTCAAGCCATGATTTGATTAATTCTTGTCTATTTGGTCGAAAATTGATGATTCGATTTTGAATTTACGATCCTTTCGTTGCATTTCATTTGACTTTGTTATAATTTTCATCACTTTGCTCATATTTGCTTTAATTAGTCTGTGTCTTTTGCTTTATTTCCACATATTGCATTGCATGGCTGTTCAATCTTACCTTTTTAAGTGGGAGTGAGAAACTAGTCCTTCGTGAGGTCTTCACCTCCGTATAGGATAGTGGATCGCTTTCGGGATACATCCGTACCTATGCCTTCGTGAGATTTTCATCTCTGTATAACCATAGGGAAATGTATTCCCTTGAACTGAACTCGGTCCGTATGAGCCTATAATGGGTGAGGATTGAGGAATCTGTCGGTTCAGGTACCCTTTCTTTAGAACCAAACGACATATAGTGAGCCATAAGAGCCTGCCCTAAGTAGAGCCCCACCGAACCATTAGTGGATACCCGAATGGGTGATTTATTAATTCTTGCTTACTTTAAATTTTTTGTTTTGTATAAAATGTACTGACTTGTTTTGTTTTGCTTTGTTTGCATGACATTTCCATCATTAAAAATGTGTCAATTCATGTTCGATTACTAAATAGAGAGCTTGCCATAGAGAACAAATTTCTTGATAAAGTGGAAGATAATGCGGCTGTCCAAATATGGTCAGAGAAAACGCAATTAGAGAAAGGTGATAGTTTGGTAGAAGGGTACACATCAAAATTATGGGACTTCACTCGTATCACTGTGACACAAAACGATCTCCAGGAATTGAAAGATATATGGATCCATTGGGACGATGAGATCAAATAGTTATTTTACTGTAATTATGGTGATTTACAGTATCTACTCGACATCAAGGTGGACAAGTACTTTTTTCGAGCTCTAGCTCAATTTTAGAATCCTACCTACAACTATTTGACCTTTGGGAAGGTGGATTTGGTGCCTATTATGGAGGAGTATACAGCCTTGCTTTGTTGTACGAAGATTCAAGTTGACAAGGCCTATTCTAGAGCCGTCAATGTCCCGACCTTCATAAAGAAGTTAATGAATATCATAGGAATGAGTAAACAATGGGTCACGGCTCGGATCAAGCAAAAAGGAGAAAGCAAATGTATTCTTTGGAAAAGTTTGCGAGATCTGATTTTGGCACACCCAGATATGAAGAAAAGGGTTGATGTCTTTGCTTTGAGCATTTATGGGCTGATGGTTTTTCGTAAAGTGCTAGGTCACATAGATGAGGCAGTTTCAGATTTGTTCGACTGACTTGATAAGAGGGTCATGCCTGTTCCTGCAATTTTGGCTGAAACATTCAGATCTTTGAATCCATGCTGTAGAACGAGGGAGGGAAGATTCATCGGACGTGTGCAACTATTGCTAGCTTGGTTCCACAACCATTTTCGAGAAAGTAGGCAAAGTTTCTTATCGGGTATTCTCCGTGAATCATTCTCCATTAAAAAATAGTGGCTACACTGGGGCGCGAAGACATATTAGAGGAAAAATGGACAGTGATCCTTCAAAATCTCCAAGAAGAGGACATCGAGTGGAGAGCCCCTTGGATGGTTCCCAATGAGATTCTGTATCGGTGTGGGAACTTTGACCGAGTCCCTCTGCTTGGAATTTGGGGAGCTGTCGGAAATGCTCCTCTATTGGTGTTAAGGCAGCACAATCGAAATAGTTTATACTAGCAACACAGGGGCTGGCTCTGTGCGAGTTTTCATATAAGGGTGATAACTAGAAGAAAAAGGTTTGGGAAATGTCTAACGCTTGGAACCAGACCCGTCGAATGAAAAGATTTACTATAGGTCCGATGATGACCCCCGAATATAATAGGTGGTAGAGTAGAAGAATCAATGAAAACATCCCCGGGCAATGTCAAGAAGGCGCTCGATTGATGGAAGAATACCTGCAAGTAGTCCCCTCCGAGCTAGAGATCATAAAGTAGGATTTTGAAAGGAGGAATTTGAAGCTAGGGAAGAAGATAGAAGAACTGGAGGAGGAAAAAATGCATTTGAGATTAGATGTTGATGTTTAGAAGCTAGAGGTCGAGAAATTGAGAAAGGGAAAGAATAAGGCCAAAGAAGATTTGGATAGCTTGAATACGGATTATAAGAAGTTGCGTTTATCGATGAGAACTATCGGATTGGGAAAAACGTCAGAGCAATGGCGACAAGAGATTCAAAAAGAAAAGACCAGAGTCGATCGATGGGAGAGAAAATTCTAAGATGCTCAGGTTCGAAAAGAGGCCCTAGAAAAGAGTGTGTCATAAAGCCGAAGTGAAAAAATTGAATTAAAGGCTAGAGTGGTAGAACTAGAAAAGTTGCTTCATTAGTATCGTAGCCGCAACTCTGCAATTGAGCTGAACGTGAGCTTGAACAAGATTGAAGAGCTGAAAAGGAAGATAGAAGAACTCAAGATTGCGTTACAAAACTACGAACTTCGGGTTGATCTCCTTGAAACAAATGATAAGCGTTGGAAAGAGCAACTCTACCTTTCTCAGAATCAAGTTAGGGACATAGATTATATTATGGGTGAAGCTGTGGCTCAATACGATAGGTGGCCGATCATCTATAGACCTTAGCAGTTCAGGCTGATGTGCTAAGTGTGAAATATGAATTAGAATCAGACTGGGGTTGAGAGCTAGCCTGGCTTCTTAGGAAAGTCAACACTTTGAGTATTAAGGCAAAGACATATATGTAATTCGTTTTATGTAAAGAATTTTGTTTTCTAGTAAAGTTATTCTAAATGGAATTGAATCAAAGTTGACACATTTTTTTCAATCATACAATGCATTTGTATTACATCACATCATATGAATTAAATTTTACAAAAGGACCCTAATTAATTAAAGTTATTTTAGTTAATCTGAAAAACGACAAAAGTCTATCAACTAAGTATCATTACGGTACTCGTGCCAAAAACTAAAGTAATGGATTAAAGATTGGAAAGGCTAGAACAGATTTAAAGAGAAATACAAGATCAACAACAAATACAGATGCAAGAATAATTGGCCAAAATTCAACAAGACATGAGGGGTCAGATGCTAGAATCCCAAAAGAATATGATGAACTAATTAACTCAGTTGCTGACTGGAGGGCTAGAAAAAGGAAAAAACCCCTATGGTCAATTCCGGGGATGATAATAAAGACCCTGCTTATCCTTCAGGCTTTACCCCAACAAACACCCAAGCACAACTAAACGCATATCCATAAAGGGTGTCCATTAACATCAGACCCTAATATCAGACAGGTACCTAGGCACCAATAGACTTCCCGACAAGTTCAGGCTCCAACCCAATAGACAATCTAGCAAATCCCGTTGTCGCTAATCTTGATGATATCGTAGAATTAGAAAAGGCGAGAGTGGAGCTCCCAAAACAACTTGAAGACCAATGCAGATGGTTAGAATAAAAATTCAAAGCAATGGAAAATGTTGATTATTATTGTGGGATCGATGCCAAGGATTTGAGCTTGGTTCTGGACCTAGTGCTTCCCCTCAAGTTCAAGACCCCGGAGTTTTAGAAATATAATGGGACCAGCTGGCCCAAAGCTCACAGTACAATGTTCTGTCAGAGGATGACAGGGTATGTCAATAATGATCAACTATTGATTCACTGCTTCTAAGACAGCCTGGTTAGGGCAGCATGTAAATGTTACAACCAATTGAGCCATACCAAGATGAATTCATGGAAAGACCTAGCACAAGCTTTTATGAAGCAATATAGTCATGTCACGGATATGACCCCTAACAGAATCACATTCAAAACATGGAGAAGAAACAAAATGAGAGCTTCAGGCAATATGCCCAAAGATGGAGAGAGGTGGTAACACAAGTACAACCACCTCTATTGGAGAAAGAAACCACAATGCTTTTCATCAACACTTTAAAGGCCCCATTCATCAATCATATGTTGGGAAGTGCCACTAAAAGCTTCTCGGGTATAGTGATGTCTGGCGAAATGATTGAAAACACAGTGAGGAACGGTAAGATGGATGCAGGGGAAGGCACCAAAAGATCAACCCCAAGGAAAAGGGAGAATGAGGTGAATAATGCAAGCATACAAAACAAGGGTTATTCAAAACCAATCATTGTGAGCCAGCTGAAGATAGTAACCACTAGCCATCAGGGCCCCCAAGACAAGAATCCTGTCGAAACTATTTTTAATTTTTTTTAAAAAAAAAGGGGATCGACTTTTAAATCAAAATGTGGAGTTGCCACCAATCTTTTTGTTTAGGTGTGATTGGATCACCTACTAAAACATTTTGTTCCATTTAAATCAATTTTGGTCCACGTAAATTTAAAAATGGGTCGGTGAACCGGTTACGTATGAGGAAGGGTTAGCATCTTCACTACGCCCAAAAACTGGTACCAGATTGATTAAGTGTTGTCCTTTTGTCTAGGGTTTTTTAAAAATTTGGAAATATGGTTCCTTTTAAAACATTTGAATGGTTCAAGTCTGTCGTCAAAACTCTCTCGTTTCAAAGGTATACATCATCACATCCAGCACGATAGGACATGATCCTTTATACCTTTGAAAACACGATTGATTTTTGACTTCCAAAAGCTCTTAGGTCAAAAATTACAAAAGGATGTCCAAATATTTCGTCCAACAAAGAATCAAAATCCAGCATAGTAGGGCACGATTCTTCGAATTTCCAAATATTGAACATTGCCTTATTTGAGAATTTTTTAATAAACCATTGTAAACTAGCTCAAAACGTCTTAATTTTATTTGAAATAAAAGGGAATAATTTATTTTAAAGAGTTGAAAATCATAAAGCAACATTTTGTAAACCCAAAAGAAAAAATAATAATCATGGAATAATATACATGCATAAAATACAATAGTTGGTGAACGAAAATAACATAACCTTACATAACCAATTAACCAAACAAGCAATTAACCCAAAATATAACCAAATTCACAAGCATGGGTGAATAACAATTGGTTTAATAATACATAAAAACAAGTAAATGTGGTGTAGCAAATTTACATGACATAATATAAAGACAATTAACACATGAGATACCAAACAATATAAAACTAACACAATACAAAAATAATTTCTAAAAATGATGGGTTAACGAGCAAATAACATATGCTAGAACTTGAATTAATTTATAGGAAAAATAAAGAACATATATATAATTTTTAAAAAATTGATGTTGCAAAAAGAAGAAATTTAAATCAAATAATATGCCAAATGTTAAAAAAGTGTATTTATAAAAAATTTGACAATATACACACAATGAAGGAGAATTTAAATAATACACAATATGAAAGGCTAGTAAAATACATAATAAAATATGATCTTAGAAATCCAATTATGTACATAATAGATTTAAAAGACATATACATATATATATATATATATAAATGAATTTAGAAGCAATTATATGTAAAAAATAACATGGAATTAATAGTGCATATAAGATTAAATTAATTTTATAAATTATATATGTTCAAATATACACAAAAAAAATTAAATGAGACATTATACAAAATGTTTAAATAATATGATAAAAAGCTTCAAAATAATTATACAAATAAAAACAAAGCAAAATTATTAAAACAGATTAACATAAATATAAAAATATTAAATGGATTTTAAAATATAAGTGTTTCCAAATACAAAGCTCAATTAAAATACTATATATGTACAAATATACATAAGAATATTTGAAATGGAATATTATACAAAATGTTAAAATAATATAATATGGAGATTTTAAAATAATGATTTTTAAAACAAAGTAGAATTATTAAGGTAATCTCAACACATAAAAAATTAAACAAATTCCCTAAAAATTAATACATTGTATAGATTGAAAACTTAATTAAAATAAATTCAAAATAACAGGATAATTTATAAATAAAATAAACTATTGGATTTAAAATAGGGACCCATGCGTAATGCGCGCGAATTCACAGGGACAAAAGCTGGAAATATCCCCGATCCCGAAACGCTGGGTTGAGGTGCGAGCTTAATTGACATCATGCGCAAATTATAAGTATAAATTCTAAAAAACAAAGTAAAGCAAACAAGGTACAATTGAACAACAACGTGAAAGGGAGGACTAAACGTACAATTGACCCTCAAGGACCAAGTGCGCGGATCTTGACCCTGCGTGGGTCGGGTCATCGGGTTGTTTACCTACACGGCATCATTTTGAGCCATTGGAATTTGCTTCAAATGGTACTGTTTCGTCTTTTTTATAAAAGAGAAAAAAACCCTAAATTACTAATAAAATAGAGAAGACATAAGTACTCTAATTCTCTCTTCTCCATTCGGCCGATCCCCATAGCCCTCTTAGTCGCATGTTCTTGCTTCATTTTAGTGACTTACGATGCGCAAAGGAGCCATGGAGGATCAAACCTCGAGGATTATCTACTTCGATTTCGAAATCCCGTCCCTACTTCGATTACGACGAAGAAGACGGGCCTCGACCACTAAGGTAAATCCCTTTCTTTCTTTTATTTTAAAATTTCATGTAAACCTAAAAAAGAAAAACGTAAAAAGGAAAAGAAAGAAAAAAATAAGACTGGGAATCACCTTTCAATAACTTTCGGCTTGATTTTTTTTTATATGCAGTGTGCGTAAATTTACAGAGTACAAGCGAGGGCTTTTTATAGCCCAAATTTACAGAATAAATAGCGAAAAATAAAATATTTTCCTATTATCATTTGTGTATTCTGTTAGTCTATTTCTTCTCGTGTGTTCTTTTGTAGGAACGGCCGTACAGAGGAACGAGGGGAGGCACACGCGAAAGAGGTCGTGCCTGGGACCGTTCGTGGGGAGCCCAATCCTAGCTAGCTTCTGGTGTTTTCCAGAAGTTTCTGGCTTAGGCTCTATGAGCCTGCTTTGAAAATGAACAGCCAGGAGTGAAGACTATTGCTGTGGCACTAATCAGCAACTGGGGTTTGGGCTAGGGTTAGTCTCAAATTGGGCCACCTGTGAATCGGGCTAGAGATTTTAGGTTTTGGGCTAGTGTTTTATTTCTGTTTTGGGCTATGTTTTGTTATTGGAATTTGGATTAGTGTTTTGCGCCTTTATTTTTGTAAAAAGACTTGGACTTTTAATTAAGTTATTTATTATTATTATTATTTTTCTATTTTTTGGTTCTGGTATAATATTTTTAGGCCTAGGCGAAATAGGCCTATTATAGCTGCCCCTATTTGCTCATTATAGTGTAACGAGAATAAAGTATAGACTTCAAAAGGATCATTTTGCCCAGTCTCGTTGAATCCTGACCTCTTGGCTCTCCCTTGTTTCTGCAAACAGCCCCATTCGATCCTACTATCTTCAGGATCATACTCTAGGAGAATTCGTAGTCTTTGATCTGCTCCACTGCTACCTTAGGAAGATAAGATCTACAATCATCAATCTGCTTCTTTTGCTATCTCAAAAAGATAAGGCTAATGGCTAAAATCTGCTCCATTGCCGATACATGGAGAAAAGATTCTCCATCTTTGATCTGCTCCGCTGCAACTTTAGGGAGATAAGATCTTCAATCTTCAGTCTGCTTCTTTGCTACCTCAAGAAGATAAGACTCAATCTTTAACCTGCTCTCTTGCTACCTCCGAGAGATAAGGCTTGGGGCTTAAATTTGCTCTTACATGGAGATAAGATTTGCCTCTTTCAATCTGCTCCACTACTGCTTAGGGAGATAAGATCTTCAATCTTCAGTCTGCTTCTTTGCTACCTCAAGAAGATCAGACTCAATCTTCAACCTGCTCTCTTGCTACCTCAGAGAGATAAGGCTAGTGGCTAAAATTTGCTCCATTGCCGATACATGGAGATAAGATTCTCCATCTTCAATCTGCTCCACTACCGCTTAGGGAGATAAGATATTCAATCTTCAGTCTGCTTCCTTGCTACCTAAGGAAGATAAGACTCAATCTTCAACCTGCTCTCTTGCTACCTCAGAGAGATAAGGCTAGTGGCTAAAATCTACTCTATTGCCGATACATGGAGCTAAGATTCGCCATCTTCGATCTGCTCCACTAACGCTTAGGGAGATAAGATCTTCAATCTTCAGTCTGCTTCCTTGCTACCCTAGGAAGATAAGACTACAATTGCCAACCTGCTCTCTTACTACCTCAGAGAGATAAGGCTTAGGGCTTAAATCTGCTCCATTGCCGATACATGGAGATAAGATTTGCCTCTTTCGATCTATTCCACTACAACTTTAGGGAGATAAGATCTGACTTCACCAATATTGTTACACTATTTTCTGGGGAACATGTCCTGTAGACTCCATTTTATTTGCGCATGTTTATGCCAAATAATTAGGATGCTATAATTGAAATGAATCCAATGCTCCTAACTAAATGTGGTATGAATGATATATGCAGAAATGTGAATGATCCATTTTAAAATTTAAGGTATCATCACTCGTTTTTCATTAATATGCTGTCACTGATGTATTCGCTCAATCATCATCTCGATAGAGAATCCCAAAGAAACAATCATTTTCTGCTCAGCAGCTTGCCCCACTGTAATTCCAACGTCCTTTCTACTATTCTTTCTGAGACAAAAACATTGCAACTCATAATTGAATTTCCCTTTGTTCGATCTGCTACCTCATTCCTCGGGTGTCATAGCCAGATGTGCGTGGTTGATATTTGCATGGATAAAAAATATCATTTCCCCTTTCTTGAGAATAATTCCTTTTTATACTAATCATTTTTCCAAGATTGCATCACCAACACCCTATCTTGTCCTTTTGTTTAATCATCATTTGGAAAAAAATCCAAAAAAGTGATTTATTCAAATATGTCTATGAGCTTTGGTGTATTCTAAACAATATTCCTGTTTCAGGTTCCTGTTTTATCTAGAAACTTCTAGAGTAATATGCGAAACTTCTATTCTGAAAACATTACTAGTTCATTAATCATTATTTCAATACAATATGCTTGCGATCAAATCTTAATAATGAATAAGAATGGAATTGAATTTGAGCTCAAAGTGAATAAATCATCAAAAGAACAAGAATGGCCATTGATTTGGGAATGTACATCTTGAAAAAGGAAGATTATTTCAAATATAGCTTAATGTATTAGGAATAAAATGAAGACTAGGTACCCTTGATATCACAAACTGAGTTTCTCTATATGAACTTCTTGAATACCAATTTAAACTTGACATGTGTTTAGGAGATCAGAAGTACTTTGTCAATGCTCTAAGGTGCAACATACCCTTTTCTTGCTAATTCAAATATAGCAAGATCATCGCCTTCCCACATTTGAGCCGCTCTTTTCGGGTTTTCAACTCAAATCCCTTTTGGTCTCAAAGCGCCCTTTGCGGGTTTTCACGTTGGCCTCTCCGTTTTCTTCTTTTTTCTTTTTTCATTTTTATTGAGTCTCAATGCACCCTTTGCGAGTTTTCACTTTGGCCTCTTTTTTTTTTTTTAAAGAAGTCTCAAAGCGCCCTTTGCGGGTTTTCACCTTGGCTTTTTATTCTCATTAAGTATAGTACTTTTTGACTGAATTCGAGTTTACTGGATTAGACAAGTTTTTTCCATCCATTTCAGCCAAGATTAATGCTCCTCTGGAGAAACCTTTCTTCACCACATAAGGCCCCTCCCAATTTGGCATCCACTTTCCTCTGAAATCCTTCTGTATAGGAAGAATCTTTTTTAAAACCAAATCTCTCTCATGATATTCTCTTGGGCGAACCTTTTTGTCATAAGCCCGCATCATTCTTTTTTGATACATCTGACCATGCTGAATAGCCCTTAACCTATTTTCCTCAATCAAATTCAACTGATCATATCGAGACTGTATCTATTCTGCTTCATCTAACTTCAATTCTGACAAAACTCGAAGAGAAGGTATCTCCACCTCAATGTGTAGAACTGCTTCCATTCCATAAACCAATGAGAAAGGCGTTGCCCCAGTAGAAGTTCTGACAGATGCTCGATAAGCATAGAGGGCAAATGAAAACTTCTCATGCCAATCTCTGTAAGTTTCAGTCATTTTTCTCACAATCTTCTTGATATTTTTATTGGCTACTTCTAATGCCCAATTCATTTTTCGGTGATATGGTGATAAATTATGGTGTCTGATCTTAAACTGACTACATACCTCAGCTATTGTATTGTTGTTCAAATTTAATGTATTATCAGATATGATCCTCTTAGGTACCCTATATCGACATATGATTTCCTTCTTTAAAAATTTGCTGACTGCCGATTTAGTTACATTGGCATATGAAGCAGCCTCCACCCACTTGGTAAAATAATCAATTACCACAAAGATGAAACGATGCCCATTTGAATCCTTTGGTGAAATTGGTCCTATGACATCCATGCCCCACATAGAGAACGGCCATGGAAAAGTCATAACATGCAAAGGCGGAGGAGGTACATGAATCTTATCACCGTAAATTTGGCATTTGTGACATCTCTTAGCATAATTAATGCAATCTCCTTCCATAGTCGACCAATAATATCCAAACCTCATAATTTGTCTAGCCATTGTGAACCCGTTAGCGTGTGTTCCACAAGCGCCTTCGTGAACTTCTTCCAATATTTTCTTGGCTTCCACAGCATCCACACATCTCAAAAGTACTTGATCCTTTCTTCTTTTGTACAAGATCTCCCCATCTAAAATATAATCACATGCTAGCCTTCTCAATGTTCTTTTGCCATTCTTCATGGCTTAATCTGGATATTCACGATTTCTTACATATCGCAATATGTCCTGATACCAAGGATGATCATCTCTCTCTTCTTCCTCTATATTATAACAATAATACGGGGCCTCACAAATACTCATCTGAATGGGTTTCACATCTTCTTGTCTGCTTACTTTGATCATGGAAACCAAAGTAGCCAAAGCATCTGCGATCTGATTTTCATCACGCGGGAGATAATTGAAGGTAATATCATAAAAATCTCCAACTAACCCCAACACCAACCTCCTGTAATTGATTAATTTGGAATATCTTGTCTCCCATTCACCTTGAAGATGGTAAATTACCAGCACAGAACCTCCATATACTTCCAATGACTTGATCTTTCGTTCAATAACTGCTCGAAGTCCCATGATACATGCTTCATACTCTGCCATTTTATTCATGCAATAAAATCCAATTTACATGTAAATGGATAATGATCTCCACCTGGAGATACCAAGACTGCTCCAATTCCATTACCCACAGCGTTTGAGGCTCTATCAAAATTTAATTTCCAAGAGTGATCTTTTGTAGTGTCCTCTTCAGTAGCTGCCACATAAACTATCTCCTCATTGGGGAAATAAAAATTTAAAGTCTCATAATCTTCTAAAGCTCGACTGGCCAGAGAATCTGTTATTATGCTCCCTTTCACAGCTTTTTGACTCACGTAGATTATGTCAAATTCAGAAAGCAGAATTTGCCACCTAGCCATCCTCCCATTCAAGGCATTTGACTCCATCATATACTTTAGAGGGTCTAACTTTGAAATTAACCAAGTCGTATGGTACAACATGTATTGCCTCTACCTCTGAGCTGTCCAAACCAAAGCACAACACAAATTTTCAATTGGCGAATATCTCAATTCACACTTAGTGAATTTCTTACTAAGGTAATATATCGCCTTTTTTTTTCTTCTTGATTCATCATGCTGACCAAGCATACATCCCATAGAATTACCAAAAACGGTTAAATACAATATCAACGACCTGTCTGAGCTTGGAGGTGATAACACTGGAGGACTCGACAAATATTTTTTGACTTTATCAAAAGCTCTCTGGCACTCATCAGCCCATTCTTCTGGGTTATGCTTTTTAAGAAGACGAAATATGGGATCGCATTTCTCTGTTAATTGAGAAATAAACCGAGAAATGTAATTTAGTCTTCCCAGGAAGCCTCGAACGTCTTTTTAAGTACGTGGTGGAGACAACTCTTGTATAGCTCGGACTTTGTCCAAATCAATTTCAATTCCTCTCTCACTGACTACAAAACCCAATAGCTTTCTGGATTTAGTCCCAAAAGTGCACTTAGTTGGATTAAGCTTTAGCTGAAATTTTCTCAATCTCATGAACAACTTTCTCAACACTTGGATGTGTTCCTTTTCGGTTCAGGATTTGACTATCATATCGTCAACATAGACCTCAATCTCCTTGTGTATCATATCATGAAACAAGGTTACCATGACTATTTGATATGTTGCTGTAGTATTCTTTAATCCAAATGGCATCACCTTGTAACAAAATGTGCCCCACAAGGTTATGAAGGTAGTCTTCCCCATGTCCTCAGTATGCATCTTTATCTGATTGTACCCCGAGAAGCCATCCATGAAGGAAAACAATGAGTAACCAGCCATATTGTCCACTAGCGTATCAATGTGAGCAAAGGGGAAATTGTCCTTTAGGCTAGCCTTATTTAGATCTCTATAATCTATACACATTCGTACCTTTCCGTCTTTCTTGCGAACAGGCACAACATTGGCTACCCATTCTGAGTACTTGATCACCTGAAAGAATCTCACATCAAATTGCTTTTTGACTTCCTCCTTTATCTTTAAGACAATATCTTGCTTCATTCTTCGAAGTTTCTGCTGCACTGGCTTGCAATCTTCTTTTATAGGAAGGCGATGTACTATAATATCAGTGCTAAAGCCAACCATATCCTAGTATGACCATGCAAAAACATCTTTGAATTTCCTGAAGCAACCTAACAAGGTTTCGCTTTGTTTCTTCAGTTATGCATGTTCCAATTTTTACAGCTTTCCCCTCTTCTAGAGTCACCATGTCCACTGCTTCTTTATGAGGTGAAATTTTTTTTCCTCTTGTTCTACCATCCTTAACAAGTCCGAAGATAAATCACAGTTTCTGTCATCTTCAAAGTCTCGAGATCCCTTTAAACACATGTCTTGCTTAAATAGTGATTCTAAGTCAGTAACAGCGTCACTCATGATATTGATATCCAGTGACTTATTATAAGTACAGAAAATATACAAAGAATGAATGAATTTGATAATTGTTGTCTATATGGTATGTTTATGAATGAAATAAAAGAATGATTAGAGAAAGTCCAAAAAAAATAAGGATAATTATTTAAATGGAAAGAATAACACAATTACTTGTGGAAAGAATAAAATTTTTTACTCAAAATAATAACAAAAATGTATTTCATTGAAATAATGATGTTTGAACATGAGCCTATTTCACAAAGAAATCCTTATTGCCTCTAGGCTTTTGTTTTGAACATTACTCTGCAATCCAATTGTCTAGAACACTCCCAGGCTCATATGGACGAATGTCTGACGAAATCCCCTCTTCAATTGTCTCTTCTAATATGGCATTGATGTGCATATTTCCCAATACTCCTTCCATGTTTTCTTTCTCTGGCATCCCTCATTCAGGATAAATGATTCCTCTCGATACAAAAGTCCTGGAAATGTGAGGTATTATCATAGGTTCCCACTTAATTTCTCCACCACTCACACGTGCTCTTCTTCTTTCCTGCCTTTTTTCCAATTCCCTTTTCCTTTGTCTTGCATCTAGTTTAAACCCCAAACCAAAGCGATCATGCTTGTCTTTTAGCATCGGAACCCTAATTCTTCCCTGGAGACATCTCCCAAGTCCCTTTCTTGGTAAAGCTCCACGTCCTACCATTAATTGTAGACCCATCATCATTGTAGTTTTAGACATTTTCGGCTCCAGAATTCTACTTCCCTCCGTGATGAACGTTGCATTCACAAACTCCAAAGATCGAAAAAAACACTCAATAGCTTCATCATCTGTCTCTAAATATGGTGCGTCATTGCTTATAGCTGCAATAATATCCTCTTCAGCATTTATCGTCACCAACCGTCCTTCTGTTAACCAGCTTTAGCTTCTGATGTAATGACGAAGGCATTGCCCCTGCCGAATGTATCCAAGGTCTCCCTAACAAGCAGTTGTAAGAGAGTTTAAAATCCATCACTAAGAAATCTACCTCATATGTAGTTGGACCAATCAACAAAGGTATTTCTATTCTCCCTATGACTTTCTTTTCTGTGCCATCAAATGCTCGCACAATATTCTGACATCCCTTCATGTGTGAGCTATCCATAGGTAACTTGTTTAATATGGACAAGGGCAACACATTCAATGCCGACCCATTGTCAACCAGAACCCCTGACAATGTGTATCTTTTACATCTAGTGGTTATATGCAAAGCTTTAGTAAATCCAATTCCTCCCGGTGGTTTCTCATCATCATTGAAGAAGATGAAGTTATCAGCACTTATGTTAATCACCAACCGATCTAACTTGTTGACGGAAATATCATTGGTCACATATGTCTCGTTTAGTACTTTCATCAATGCACTTTGGTGTACCTCTGAGCTTAGGAGCAAAGCTAATATGGATATACGGGCTGGTTGTTTATGCAACTGTTCCACTGCACTGTACTCACTATGCTTCAAAAATTTTAGGAATTCTGTAACACCCCAAACCCGGCCCAGATGTTATGGCCGGATCCGACATGCCACATTGAAGTGTTTAAAACATTTCAGGTTGTTGTTCTAGAAAAACCTACTTAGTGTTTTAAAAGATAATTTCAATGCAAGTTAAAGTGAATGGAAGCTGCTCACCAGGTAGGAAACCAAAAAAGAGGAGGTGAGTCCCTCGGACTCCTTAAGTACCAAGCTCCCTTCGGATCCAATCCTAGACATGCACACCGCCATTACCACACCTTAACATCGTGTATATTTTTATGAAACCAATTTGATTAAGTCCTTTTTAGGAAAAGTGATTAATTTTGGAAAAATATTCTCATTGTGGAAGCATTGCTTGTTGTCGTGTTATTTTGAAATCAATTACCGTTTTTGAAAACGCGCCCTAATGCTATCCAAATTCAACAGTTAAATATAAATAATACCTATCTCAATAAAACATATAAAACCCATCAAAGAAAATAATTAAGCGGACTTATTACATTTTAAAAATCCAAAACCTTAAACGTAAATAAAAAATGTCCAATTCACCAGAATAAAATCAACTTGCAGATCGTGTGGCCACTCCGAATCCCTCACAGCTCCAAGCCTACTATGGTTGGGGATTACCTGTGTGGATGAAAAATAAAGGGGTGAGTTTGGGGAAACTCAGTGTGTAAATTTACCCAACCATAGCCTATATCGGTTTAAACCACAGAGAACAGAATAAGTTGGCCATAGCCTAGAACAGAAGTCAGAATAAAGCCCATAGGCCTATAACAGAACAGAACAGATATTACATGTCTATGCAAAACCCAACCCATATCCAACCACATGCACCCCCATACCAACCTTTCACCATGTGGGGAGACTACTCGACCCACCCAAACGCTACACGGCATAGAAATATGCAGCATGGCTGCCAGAACAGATAATGTGACAGTGTCACCAAAACAGATAATTGTGGTAGAGCCACCAGAACATATATATGTGACAGTGCCACCGGATCAGATAATTGTGGCATAGCCACCAGGACGCTTCCTCCATAATATAACCCATGTCCCCATGCAACAGATATACAATCATGGCATACATCATACAGAATTAAATCATCATGCTTTTTCGTCAAAAGTAACCCTAGGGGTATAATGGTAAATTTACATCTAGGGGTATATCAGAAATTTCCATACATAGGGGTATTCAAGTAATTTAACTATTCTTAGGGCTTTCATGCATAGCATAGCCATTTTCATACGACCAGAAACACTTACCGCGTTTTCTTACCGAATTGGGCCCGTTGGCCCATTAACCCGTTTTCGGCCCGTTAAGCCCAAAATATCATTAATGCATGAAATTGCATGTACTGCAGTTTTATCACTTTAAATTACCAAAAATATTAACCCACTTATCTTATGAGCATTCGCACACTCGCAAGCTCCCAAAATACTGACTTTTCAGCATTTCGGCTTTTCAGCTTTTGCCTATCTAGTCTATGAGAGGGTGTCAGTTACACATCTGTTTGCGACGATTTATTGACGAGATCCACGCACGAACTACCTACAATTATATTACTACCACGCTAATCTAACCACCAAAACGAACTACATATTAACCCCTTACCCTATTCGGCCAATAACACCTTAGGCACTAACAATCCTACCTTTGCTGAAATTAGTGACTAGATTTAGATCTCGTTGTTCCCCTTGTCCATGCCCTTGATCAGCAGCCTCTAGATCACACTATCATCAAGATAAAATAGTTATCACAACCCCTTAGGGCTACAAGTCCAAAACGACAGCCTCCCTAACCTTTAGGGATTTCGGTTTTTTCTAAAATACGAAATAAAGACTAGGTTGAAAAGACTTACCACCGATTCCTTTAGTCAACAATACCTCTTAATCCCCACTCGATTCTGATGCAGTTCTAAGCCCTCAACTGATAGCAAAATTCGAGCCTTCAGTGATCTCAATATTTGGCTAAGTCCCTAGGAGTGTGGAGTTTTCGGTTTCTTTTTTCCTTGCAACAGTGTAACGAAAGATGAAATAGGAGGGTTTTGCTGTGGTCTTGTCGACAGAAGCTTGAGGTTTAGAGAACTAAAGAATCGGTCAAGAATGATTAAAAATATGAAAGAATTGGCTAGGAGAAATTGACACAAAAGGAAATATGGCTTTTGGGATTTCGGCTTTTCTTATGGCAAATGACTATAAAAGTTTAGGATCGTTTGAAGAAAAAGATGCAGATAACCAGGAGGATAGAAAGATTCGGCTATAGAGAAAAGAAGAAAAAGAAAAAGTTGATGGAGAGAGGAGAAAAAGAAAAGAAGAGGAGAATAGTCAGGAAACGGCACAACTTACCCCTATTGCCGAATTTATACTGGCACTTAACCTAGCCAAAATTTACCCCCCTAAAGCACCCTTTGGCCGGCCAACTCTTGCTCCTCAAGAGTCCACCATTCGGCCAACACCGTTCTCACTAATCAGCTCCTAAATCCTCTCCTTTATCAGCTCTTAAATCCTCTTCCTTATCAGCTCCCAAATCTTCTCCTGACAGCCTTTCACTTCAGTTCCACTACTTACCTTTTCTGTACATAAAAATTAATATCACTAATTTACTTACCTTGCGACTCAAACCTTAGCTCACCTTGGTCATCCACACGCCACCTCTAAAGTCCCCAAGTGGCGTCACATGCCAACTTACCACAGGCTTCCTTGTGTTTTATTTTACCCAGTTAATACTCAAAAGCCTAGCTAACCAGAACCTCTTTTCCCTATAGATTAAAATCACTTAAAATTACCGGGTTTTAGCTTAAGGTTGGGCCTTCTAGAGGCCCACTAACATAATTAAACCTACGCCAAATAGTCAAAACACAGAAATTTTAAAATTCGTTGAAAACCACAGAAATCCCGAAAATCCCAAAAATTGGGGCGTTACAACTCTACCCTCCTTAAAGAAATTTCGTCCTCGAAATTTTACCTGATTCAAACAGATGAGGGTATTGCTGTTGCATCGCCTCTTCTGCCTCCCACGTAGCTTCCTCTCTACCATGATTACACCAAAGCACTTTCACTAATGGGACAGATTTCCTTCTGAATACCTTAAAATCTCGTGCCAATATCTACACAGGCTCCTCCTCAAATGTCAAATCAGTCTGAACATCAATTTCTGCAACTGGCACGACATGAGCAGGGTCAGAACGATAATGCCTTAACATGGAGACGTGAAAAACATCGTGAATCCTGTCTAGCTCTGGAGGCAATTCCAATTGATAAGCCACTGGGCCTACTCACTTCAAAACCCGATAGGGCCCAATGAACCGCGGACTCAGCTTGCCCTTCTAACCAAACCTTAATATCTTCTTCCAAGGAGAAACCTTCAAGAAAACCATATCACCTACTGAGTACTCAATCTCCTTTCGCTTCAAATCTGCATACGACTTTTGCCTATTAGAAGCTTCTTTTAACCGATCCCTAATTGTTCTAACCTTATCCTCAGTATCAGCTATCAACTCTGGTCCAAGAACTTGTCGCTCTCCTGGTTCAGTCCAACAACTAGGGGTACGGCACCTTCATCCACACAGGGCTTCATACGGTGCCATTCGAATACTCGCCTGGTAACTGTTATTGTACGTAAATTCCGCCAACGGCAAGTAATCTTCCCAACTACCTCGAAAGTCAATCACGTATCCCCTCAACATGTCCTCCAGAATCTGAATAACCTTTTCCGACTGACCATCAGTTTGGGGATGGAAAGCCGTACTAAAGTTCAATCGCGTTCCCAATGCCTCATGTAAATTTTGCCAAAACCGAGATGTGAATCTGGGATCCCAGTCAGAGATAATCGACACTGGGACTCCATGAAGTCGCACAATCTCCGCTACATACAACTTGGCTAACTTTGGAAGTGAGAAGTCAGTACGCACCGGTATGAAATGGGTTGATTTGGTCAACCTATCCACAATCACCCACACCGAGTCTTTCTTCGATGATGTCAAAGGCAACCCACTCACAAAGTCCATGGTTACCCTCTCCCACTTCCAAAGTGGTATCTTTACCGGCTGTAATAGTCCAGAAGGTAATTGATGCTCAGCTTTCACTTGTTGGCATGCCAGACATTTTCCTACAAACTCCGTTACTTCTCGTTTAAGTCCAAACCACCAGTACAATTCTCGCAATTCGTGATACAACTTATTCCCTTTAGGATGCATGGCACACAGTCCCCCATGAGCTTCCTTCAATATTGCCTGCCTCAAGTTAGAGTCCTTCGGAACACAAATTCTTCCTCAGAAACACAGAACCCCTTCGCTATTTAACCCAAACTCAGAAGTTTCCCCTTCCTTAACTTGTTGAAAACGAGTGACCAAAGACTCGTCATTCAACTGCTTTTCCTTAATCTGTTCCACCTAGGTTGGTCTCACTTGTAACTCAGCCAACAGACTTCCATCATCATACAGACTCAAACGAGCAAACATTGCTCTCAGATCAGATATAGTTCTATGACTTAGAGCGTCGGCTACCACATTAGCCTTGCCTGGGTGATACTCGATCGAACAGTCATAATCCTTAAGCAACTCAATCCATCTCCTTTGCCTAAGGTTCAGCTCCTTCTGAGTCAACAAATACTTAAGACTCTTGTGGTCTTTGTATATAATACACCTCTTTCCGTACAAGTAATGTCTCCAAATCTTAAGTGCAAATATCACTGCCGCCAACTTCAAATCATGAGTAGGATAGTTCCCCTCATGAGGCTTAAGCTATCGTGATGCATATGCAGCCACCTTACCCTCTTGCATTAACACGCAGCCCAAACCTACATGTGATGTGTCACTGTACACCGTAAAATCCTTCCCAGACTCCGGCTGAATTAACACAGGTGCTTCAGTCAAAACTTTCTTCAACTTCTCAAATGCCTCCTGCTGCTTCTCAGTCCATACAAACGATGCTCCTTTCCTTATGAGTTTTGTCAGAGGTGCTGCCATCACAGAAAAACCTTCCACAAACCTTTTGTAGTATCCTGCCAATCCTAGGAAACTCCGTATTTCTGACACTGACCTAGGCGGCTTCCACTCCAAAATCGCTTCAATCTTTCGAGGGTCCACCTCAATCCCCTCAGCAGAGACCACATGACCTAAGAAGGTTACCTCCCTCAACCAGAATTCACACTTGCTGAACTTTACATAAAGTTCCTTCTCCTTTAACACTTGCAGCACTATACGGAGATGCTCATCATGCTTCACTTCCGTTTCAGAATATACCAGGATATCATGAATAAAGACGACTACGAACTGATCCAAAAATGGTTGGAACACACGATTCATCGGATCCATAAACGCTGCAGGAGCGTTCGTACGTCCAAGTGGCATAACTAGAAACTCGTAATGACCATACCGAATCCTGAATGCCGTCTTATGGATATCTGCCTCCTTGACCCTTAATTGATGATATCCAGATCGAAGGTCGATCTTGGAAAATATAGACGCTCCTCTAAGCTGGTCGAACAGATCGTCAATCCTTGGCAGTGGATACTTATTCTTAATCGTCAGTTTGTTCAACTGGCAATAATCGATGCACATCCGCATCGTACCATCCTTCTTTTTCATGAATAGCACCGATGCTCCCCATGGGACACACTTGGCCTAATAAAACCCCTATCCAACAACTCCTGAATTTATTAACTCCACTAACTCCTTCGGTGCCATCCTATACGGTGCGATGGACACGGGCGCCGTTCTAGGCAACAAGTCGATTCCAAACTCAACTTCCCAGTTCGGAGGCAATCTTGGAAGCTCCTCCAGAAAAACATCTTGGAACTCTTTTACGGTCCTGACCTTATCCACTGTCAGACCCTCTTCCTCCGACTGACTTACAAATGCCAAATAGGCCTCACAACCTTTTCGAATCCACTTTTCGGCTCTTAATGCCGACACCACATTGGACAAATAATCCCTTCGGTCACCTATTACCATAACCTCCTCATCCTCCGTGGTCCTTAACACCATTCGCTTAGCTGCACAATCCAGAGTCGCCTTATGCTGAACAAGCCAGTCCATTCCTAGAATGAGGTCAAATTACCCGAATGGTAACTCCATCAGATCTCCAGGGAAAGTCCTACCTTGAGTTTCTAAGGGTACATCCCTATACAGTTTGTCTACCCTAACCGAGTAACCCAAAGGACTTTGCACAGATACCCCACTCACAATCTTCTCAGAGTGCACACCCAACGACCCAGATATGGCACATGCAACATAGGAATGAGTAGATCCAATATCCACCAAAGTAGTATACGGCATCCTAGAAACCAAAAACGTACCCGTTATGACGTCAGGTGCGTCGCCTTCCTCTCGACGACGAGCTGCATACACCAACGCTGGCTGTGAAGCTTCAGCATTTCTGGCACCTTTTCCAGGTGCCCCTCGACCTCAACCATTTCCATTTCCATTCCTACCTTACCCACGTCCTCTCGGTGGTTGTGGTCCACCTCTCATGGGTTGAGCAACCCTCTGTACAGCAACCTGAGCCTGATCAACTCTTTGAGGACAGTCGCTAACTCTATGCTCCATAGATCTGCATCGGAAACAAGCACCGGAATGTTTCCTACACTCGCCCAAATGTACCTTACCACAGTCTCCACAGATTGGTGGTCTGATCACATTCATCGGCACTGCTCGAATTGGTTCCTCCACTCTTGCTCTCTTAACATTCCTATTAGCACCACCTGAGGGCCCTGAATCCCTCCGAAAACGGTTTTCATCCTTCTTCCGATTCTACTTTTCAGCCCGCTTAACCTCCTCAGCTATCTTTGCCTTCTCCACCAAGACCGCAAAGTCCTGTTCCCTCTGCGGAGCAATCAACACTCTCAGGTCATCCCTAAGACCATCCTCGAAGCGCACACTTCGCTCATATTCTGTAGCGACTATGCCCACGGCATACCGACTTAGTCTCAGAAACTCAGCCTCGTACTCAGCAACTGTTTTACCTCCTTGCGGCAGATTTAAAAATTATTTTCTGTGAGCGTCCACATAACTTGCCCCAACATACTTTCCTTTAAAGGCCGTCTTAAATAGTACCCAAGTGACCCTATCAGCTGGGGTCCCTTCTCTCATAGTGAGCCACCACTGATAGGCCTCGTCTCGCAGCAACGATATGGCTCCTTTCAGCTTCTGCTCCACCGAGCAGTCCAAGTCGTCCATAATCTATTCCGTGGCCTCCAACCAATATTCCGCCACATTCGGGGCTACACCAGACACACCTTTAAAGATTTCTACTTCGTTAGCCCGAAGTCATTAAGAAATAGATCCCCGAATTCTGTTGCCTATACTTGCCCCGGCAACCCTTTCTAGAACCCGAAGCATTACCTGTGAAAGGCCATCATCCCCGGCATCGCGGTCATGAGACTCTACCTCCGTTGTCGGTGGTACCAGTGTATCCGTCGCTGGCATATGTCCCGAAGACGAAGATCTCGCTCGAGCACTTCCTCGGCCCCGTCCAGGGTCTCTTCCACGAGCGACTCTTGTACTCATATCGAATTATCTGATTTACGAAATTTACGCATTAATTCAATATTCCAGTGTTTATTACAGATGTTTTATGAATCAAACAGTAATTCAGAGTTTGTTTTTCGCAAAATCGAAATCTAGCTACAGTTTCAGTCTCTTATCAAGTTTTCCTATGGTTTCAGTATCATCCTATCTAGAATATCCTAGTGGAATTTCAATACAGACAGATAATTTAAAAAAAATTCAGAGAAGTTCAGAGTAATACTTATAGACTTGGGCCGGAGATTCGAAATACCACCTACCAAAGATCTAAAATTTGAAAATCGAGGTTTTTTTTTTAAATTTTGTTTTCGAAAATCTTTGTTTTTTTAAACCCATTCCACAGCCGAGTTGTTGCAACGTGGTTCTGATACCACTAAATGTAAAACCCCAAACCCGGCCCAGACGTTATGGCCGGATCCGACATGCCATATCAAAGCGTTCAAAACATTTCAGGGTGTTATTCTAAAAAAACTTACTTAGTGTTTTAAAAGATAATTTCAATGCAGGTTAAAGTGAATGGAAGTTGTGTACCAGGTAGGAAACCGGAAAAGAGGAGGTGAGTCCCTCGTACTCCTTAAGTACCAAGCTCCCTACGGATCCAATCCTAGACATGCACACCGCCATTACCACACCTTAATGTCGTGTATAGTTCTATGAAACCAATTTGATTAAGTCCTTTTTAGGAAAAGTGATTAATTTTAGAAAAATATTCTCATTGTGGAAGCATTGCTTGTTGTCGTGTTATTTTGAAATCAATTACCGTTTTTGAAAACGCGCCCTAATGCTATCCAAATTCAACAGTTAAATATAAATAATACCTATCTCAATAAAACATATAAAACCCATCAAAGAAAATAATTAAGCGGCCTTATTACATTTTAAAAATCCAAAACCTTAAACGTAAATAAAAAATGTCCAATTCACCAGAATAAAATTAACTTGTAGATCATGTGGCTACTCCGAATCCCTCACAGCTCCAAACCCACTATGGTTGGGGATTACCTGCGTGGATGAAAAATAAAGGGTGAGTTTGGGAAACTCGGTGTGTAAATTTACCCAACCATAACCTATATCGGTTTAAACCACGAGAATGTAATAAGTTGGCCTTAGCCCGAGCAAGTCGAATAAAGCCCATAGGCCCATAATGAACGTAATGATATTACATGTCTATGCAAAACCCAACCCATATCCAACCACATGCACCCCCATACCAACCTTTCACCATGTGGGGAGACTACTCGACCCACCCAACCGCTACACGACACAGAAATATGTAGCATGGCTGCCAAAACAGATAATGTAACAGTGTCACCAGAACAGATAATTGTGGCAGAGCCACCAGAACAGATATATGTGGCAGTGCCACCAGATCAGATAATTGTGGCATAGCCACCAGGACGCTTCCTCCATAATATAACCCATGTCCCCATGCAACAGATATACAATCATGGCATACATCATACAGAATTAAATCATCATGCTTTTCTGTCAAAAGTAACCCCAGGGGTATAATGGTAATTTTGCACCTAGAGGTATATCAGAAATTTCCATACATAGGGGTATTCCAATAATTTAACTATTCTTAGGGTTTTCATACATAGCATAGCCATTTTCATATGACCAGAAACACTTACCGCGTTTTCTTACCGAATTGGGCCCGTTGGCCCATTAACCCGTTTTCGGCCCGTTAAGCCCAAAATATCATTAATGCACGAAATTACACGTACTACAGTTTTGTCACTTTAGATTACCAAAAATATTAACCCACTTATCTTACAAGCATTCGCACACTCGCAAGCTCCCAAAATACTGACTTTTCGGCATTTCGGCATTTCGAGTTTTGCCGATCTAGTCTATGAGAGGGTGTCAGTTACACACCTATTTGCGACGATTCGTTGACAAGATCCATACACGAACTACCTACAATTATATTACTACCATGTTAATCTAACTACCGAAACGAACTACATATTAACCCCTTACCCTATTCGGCCAATAACACCTTAGGCACTGGCAATCCTACCTTTGCCGAAATTAACGACTAGATTTAGATCCCGTTGTTCCCCTTGTCCAAACCCTTGATCAGCAACCTCTAGATCACACTATCATCAAGATAAAACAGTTATCACAACCCCTTAGGGCTACAAGTCCAAAACGACAGCCTCCCTAACCTTTAGGGATTTCAGCTTTTTCTAAAATACGAAATAAAGACTAGGTTGAAAAGACTTACCACCGATTCCTTCAGTCAACAATACCTCTTAATCCCCACTCGATTCTAATGCAGTTCTAAGCCCTCAAATGATAGCAAAAGTCGAGCCTTCAGTGATCTCAATATTCGGCTAAGTCCCTAGGAGTGTGGAGTTTTCGGTTTCTTTTTTCCTTGCAACAGTATAACGAAAGATGAAATAGGAGGGTTTTGCTGTGGTCTTGTCGACAGAAGCTTGAGGTTTATAGAACTAAAGAATTGGTCAAGAATGATGAAAAAGATTAAAGAATTGGCCAGGAGAAATTGGCACAGAAGGAAATATGGCTTTTGGTATTTCGGCTTTTCTTATGGCAAATGACTATGAAGGTTTAGGATCGTCTGAAGAAAAAGATGGAGATGAACAGGAGGATAGAAAGATTTGGCTATAGAGAAAAGAAGAAAAAGAAAAAGTTGATGGAGAGAGGAGAAAAAGAAAAAAAGAGGAGAATAGTCAAGAAACGACACAACTTACCCCTAGTGCCAAATTTATACTGACACTTAACCTAGCCGAAATTTACCCCCTAAAGCACCCCTTGGCCGGCCAACTCTTACTCCTCAAGAGTCCACCATTCGGCCAACACCGTTCTCCCTAATTAGCTCCTAAATCCTTTCCCTTATCAGCTCCTAAATCCTCTCCCTTATCAGCTCCTAAATCCTCTCCCTTATCAGCTCCCAAATCTTCTCCTGACAGCCTTTCACTTCAGTTCCACTGCTTACTTTTTCTATACATAAAAATTAATATCACTAATTTTCTTACCTTGCGACTCGAACCTTAGCTCACCTTGGTCATCCACATGCCACCTCTAAAGCCCCCAAGTGGCGTCATATGCCAACTTACCACAGGCTTCCTTGTGTTTTATTTTACCCAGTTAATACTTAAAAGCCTAGTTAACCAGAACCTCTTTTCCCTATGGATTAAAATCACTTAAAATTATCGGGTTTTAGCTTAAGCTTGGGCCTTCTAGAGGCCCACTAACATAATTAAACCTACGCCAAACAGTCAAAACATAGAAATTTTAAAATTCATTGAAAACCACAGAAATCCCGAAAATCTCGAAAATTTGGGGCGTTACAAATTCCTTAGCTTCTTCTTCTTTCACCGGTTCATTAACAAATACCCCAGGTTCGACTGCCTTTTCCTTCTTTTGTTTGACCGTCACATCTTTTCCTTTTACAAGCTCTGTTCGGGAATTTGTCAAATCATATCGTCTTCCACTGCGCATGTGAGAACCTATATTTTGATCCTCCTTTAAAGGGCTGACCGAACTCTCTTTTCCCGGGACTGTCACATTACAATCATAATTTCAAAGGACCCTTTTGTTATCCTTGGAAGAAAAAACTATTGGCTTCTGAATTATGATCTTTTGTGTCATCTGAATTCCTGCCTCATTCTTAGGACACGAAATAATAACCATAGGATAATTGACTTTTGGGACACCAGACGCGGATTCTGACGCACATATATACTCTTCCTCCTTAATCTCTCCATAAAATTCTATTCCCTTGTTGTCCATCAGGCCTTGGATAACAGCTCTGAACTCTTCACATTCTTGAATTCCTTGTCCCTCTTCATGATGGAACTCACAATAATTCTATATCTCATCATCACTTCCTTCTGAATTCGAAGTAACTAACCCCCTTCTTACCATCTCCTTCCAAGCACATTTCAAAGGAGTTTTTACTTTCGTAATATCCGCCTTGATTCTTTTTCCCATACCTCTATCTATTGCATTTACCCCCTATTAGTATGATTAGGTAGTGGATTTTCTGTACTGGGCGTATTATCAAACTTCACAATGCCCATCTGAATAAATCTCTCAACTAACTTCTTAAAAGTAGTGCAATTTTCTATCGAATATCTTACGATCCCTGCATGATACTCACATTGAGCATTGGCATCATACCATTTAGGGAATAGAGGCTATAATGCCTTTAGATAAAAAGGTGCCACCATATGTGCATCAAACAAACTTTGATATAACTCTTTGTACGTCATGAGAATTGGTGTAAATTGAAGTTTCTCATTGTTTTGCTTTGCTCCAGATTCCTACCTTGATGAACCCTGACCAGTAGTTACCGTATTTGGTTGACTTACAGTAACAGACTTTGAATACCCCATGTTTGCATTGTTCACCTCATTTTCCTTTTTCCGCGGAGTAGACCTTTTAGCACTTTCTCCTGCATCTATCCTTCCATTTCTTATGACATTCTCAATCATTTCTCTGGTCACTACCACATCTGCAAAACTCCTTGTGGCGCTTCCTAACATGTGAGTTATGAATGGAGCTTTTAAGGTATTAATAAAGAGCATTGTAGTTTCCTTCTCTAAGAGCGGCAGCTGAACCTGAATGGCCACTTCCCTCCATCTCTGTGCATACTGCTTGAAACTTTCGTTTGGTTTCTTCTCCATATTCTGCAAAGTAATTCTGTCAGGAGTCATATCTATTACATGACTATACTGTTTCATGAATGCCTTTGCCAGATCTCTCCATGAACTAATTCTATTTCGACTCAACTGATTGTACTATTTAGTAGCTACTCCCACCAAACTGTCTTAGAAGCAATGAATCAACAATTAATCATTATTAACATACCCAGTCATTCTTCTACAAAACAGGTGATATGAGCTTCAGGACAGCTTATTCCATTGTATTTCTTGAATTCTGGCATCTTGAACTTGTATGGAAGTACTAAGTTTGGAACCAAACTCAGATACGTTGCATCAATTCCAAGATGTCTATCAACGCCTTCCATTGCTCTGACCTTTTCCTCCAGCCATTTACATCGTTCTTCCAATTGTTTCTGTGATTCTGTCCTTACCCTTTCCTCTTTCGCAATTTCATCCAAATAAGCACCATGGGATTATTCGAGTTATTACCAGGATTAAAACTTGAACCATCTTGGAAATTCGTTAGTATTGACACTCCAGCCTGAAACTGTTGACGTCTGATCATAACAGACAGTTTCTGCAAATTAATCTCAAGTTGTGTCTATACATGTGTTGGAGTGAAGCCAGGAGGATATTGAGGGTCTTCATTATTTTCCCCAACATTATCCATAGGACATTTTCCCCTATCCATCCTTCCTACCAGCAATTGGGACAATTGATTCATCATCTCTCTTTGGGATTCCATCATTTGATCATTCATCTCTTGCTGGATCTTAGCTAGCTGCTCTTGCATCTGTGACTGCATTTGATCTTGCATATCCCTTTGCATTTGCTCTAACTTTTCAAGTCTTTTGTCCGTTGACTTGGTGTTTTTCCTTGTACCGTAGGGATGCGTATTTGATGAGTTTTTGTTGCTTTCCAGATTACTGAAATAATTTTTAATTAATTATAATCTTTTTATGGCCTTTAATGCATATGATGTAATGTAATGCAAATGCATGAATGCAAAGGAGGCATCAATTCTGATTCAATTCCATTTAGAAAATTTTACTAGAAAATAACATTCTTTACATAAAACTGAGTTACAAATAAGACTTTGCCCTAATGCTCAGAGCCTTAATTTTCCTAAGCAACGAGGCCAGCTCCTACCCCTTATTTGATTGCAACTCATACTTCACACTTAATATGTCTGCTTGTACCGCTAAAGTCTGTAAGTAATCAGCTACCTCACAAATTTGCGTTACAGCTTCTCCTATAATGTAATCCCTGCTTCTAACTTGGTTTTGAGAATGATGGAGCTGACCCTTCCATTGTTCCTCATTTACCTCTAAAAACTCGATCCTCATTTCACAACTTTGCAATGCCGTCTCTAATTCTTCTATTTTCCCTTTCTTCTCTTTGATCTTGCTTAAGCTTGCTCTCAACTCTATCACAGAATTGTGATTTTGGTACAAACATAGAGATCTCTCAAGTTTTACTACTCCAGCCCTTAATTCGTCTTGTTCATTTTTACTCTCTAATAGACTTTTTTCCAAAACCTCATTTTGAGCCCGAGCCTCCTGGAACCTCTTTTCCCATTGATCAGCCTTAGTCTTTTCTTCTCAAATTTCCTGACGCCATTGCTTTGAAGTTTTACCTAACCCAGCAGTCCTCATCGACAGGCGTAACTTCCTATAATCTATCTTCAAACCTGCCAAATCCTCCTCAACTTTATTCTTTCTTTTCCGTAACTTTTCTGCCTCTGACTTCTGAACCTCCACATCTAATTTCAGGTGCATTTTTTCTTCCTCCAGCTGCTTGATCCTTTTTCCAAGCTCAGAACTCTTCTTCTCAAAGTCCTGCTTATTATTTCCAACTCTGACGGGGCAACTTGTAATTGTTCCTCCATTGGTCGGGTGCCTTCTAAACTTGGTCTAAGAATATTATCATTAACCCTTTTTCTAAACCATCCATTGTATTCAGGTGTCACCATGGAACCAACAGCCAACCTCTTCATCCAGTGAGTTTGCTTTCAAGCATCAGACAGTTCCCAAACCTTCTTCTTATAATGGTCACATTTATATGAGAATTCACACTGAGCAAGCCCATAAGTCATGGGTACAAACTGCCTCGACTTATACTACTTTAATGCAAGCAAAGGAGTATATCCAATGGCTCCCCAAATTCCTGACAATGGTACCCAATCAAAGGTCTCACATCTATACAGGATCTCATCAGGAACCACCTAAAAAGCTCTCCACTCTATATCCTAGATTTTGAAGAATTTCCATCCATTTCTCCTCTGAAATATTATCTCTCATTTGCATAGCTGCCTCCTCCTTTAATGGGGAGTAACTTTCAGAGAAGACCCAGTAAGACACCTTGTTCACTTTCCAAAAATACGCATGAAACCACACCATCAACAACTGTGCACATCCAATAAATCTACCTTCACCTGCCCTTCGACACATGTTCAAGGATCGAAATGTCTCAGCCAACATTGCAGGTACATGTGTGATCCCTTTCTCAAGACGATCAAATAAATCAGTGACTGCCTCATCCACATGCCTTAAAGCCTTAGGAAAAATCACCAAACCATAAATACTTAAGGCGAAGATATCGACCCTCTTCCTTTCATTCGAATGTGTTATAATCAAATCTCTCAAATTCTCCCAAGAAATACATTTACTATCCCCCTTTTGTTGAATTAGAGCAGTGGCCCAAGGCTCGCTCATCCTAGAAATACTCATCAATTTTTTCGCAAAAGTTGGCCCATTAAAAACCTTAGCATAAGCTTTTCTGACTTGAAATTTTGGACATCTCAGTAAGATAGTATATTCCTCCACGGCAGGCACCAAGTCTACTTCTCCAAAAGTGAAACAATTGTAGGCAGAATTCCAAAATTGAATCATAACTCGGAACAAATGCTTGTCTACCTTAATATCGAGCAAGTAGATATATCACCATAGTTTTGATAGAACAACTGCTTGGTTCCCTCATCCCAATGAACCCATATATCTATCAACTCTTGCAACTTATTCTGCGTTACATTGATGCGAGTGAAGTTCTGTAACCCCGATGTATATCCTTCTACCAGGCTATCCCCTTTCTCTGATTGTGACTTCTCTGACCATGCACGAACGGCCTCATTATCCTCAACTTTATCAAGAAATTCATTCTCCATGTTAAATCTTCTAACTTAATAATCGAATACGAATCAACACCTCCTTTAGTATGCAATCTTATGCAAAACACAATCAAAACAAAAAACAACAGGTCAGTATCAAATATAAGTAATAAAATACAAGCTAAACAAAGATAATCAGAACACATATATGGGCAACTATTAAGGCTTAACACAGCTCTACCTAAGGATAGCTCTTAATGTTCACTATATGTGGTTCGATTCTAAAGAAAAGGTACCTGAACTAGCAGATTCCTCAATCCTCACCCATTATAGGCTCATATGGATCAAGTTCGGTTCAGGGGAATACATTTCCCTATGACCATGCAGAGATGAAAATCTCACGAAATCATAGGTACGGATGTATCCCAGAAGCAATCGACTAGCCCATGCGGAGGTGAAAACCTCACGAAGGCATAACTTCTCACTCCTACTTAAAAGTATAACCGCAACGGTCATGCAATGCAATGCAGTATTATTCTACAAGGCTTACAACAATCATGCAAACACATGCAACAAAGAATCATGAGTTTCAAATTAAATTTCAAATTTAAACAAAATGACAGCAAATAATCAATTTTATGGCCTCACTCTCTTGTTCAATCTCCCGTGGAGTCGCCAAGCTGTCGAAACCATTTTTAAATTTTTAAAAAAACGGGGATCAATTTTTAAATCAAAATGTGGAGTCGCCATCAATCTTATTGTTTAAGTGTGATTGGATCACCTACTAAAACATTTTGTTCCATTTAAATCAATTTTGGTCCACGTAAATTTAAAAATGAGTTAGGGAGCCGGTTACGTATGAGGAAGGGTTAGCACCCTCACTACGCCCAAAAATGGTACCAGATTGATTAAGTGTTGTCCTTTTGTCTAGGGTTTTTTTAAAAATTTGAAATATGGTTCCTTTTAAAACATATTAGTGGTTCAAGTCGGTCGTCAAAACTCTCTCGTTTCAAAGGTATACAGCATTACATCCAGCACGATAGGACATGATCTTTTATACCTTTGAAAACACGATTGATTTTTGACTTCCAAAAGCTCTTAAGTCAAAAATTACAAAAGGATGTCCAAATATGTTGTCCAACGAAGAATCGAAACCCAGCACGGTAGGGCACGATTCTTCGAATTTCCAAATATTAAACATTGCCTTATTTGAGAATTTTTTAATAAACCATTGTAAACTAGCTCAAAATGTCTTAATTTTATTTGAAATAAAAGGGAATAATTGATTTTAAAGAGCTGAAAATCATAAAGCAACATTTTGTAAATCCAAAAGAAAAAATAATAATCATGGGATAATATACATGCATAAAATACAATAGTTGGTGAACAAAAATAACATAACCTTACTTAACCAATTAACCAAACAAGCAATTAACCCAAAATATAACCAAATTCACAAGCATGGGTGAAGAACAGTTTATTTAATAATACATAAAGAAAGGAGTAAATGTGGTGTAGCAAATTTACATGAAATAATATAAAGACAATTAACACATGGGATACCAAACAATATAAAACCAATACAATACAAAAATAATTTCTAAAAATGATGGATTAACGAGCAAATAACATATGCTAGAACTTGAATTAATTTATAAGAAAAATAAAGAACATATATATAATTTTTTTAAAAAAATTGATGTTGCAAAAAGAAGACATTTAAATCAAATAATATGCCAAATGTTAAAAAAGTATATTTATAAAAAAAATTGACAATATACACACAATGAAGGAGAATTTAAATAATACACAAAATATGAAAGGATAGTAAAAATACATAATAAAGTATGATCTTAGAAAACCAATTATGTACACAATAGATTTAAAAGACATATACATATATATATATATATATATATATATATATATATATATATAAATTTAGAAGCAATTATATGTAAAAAATAACATGGAATTAATAGTGCATATAAGATTAAATTAATCTATAAATTATATATGTTCAAATATACACAAAAAAAATGAGACATTATACAAAATGTTTAAATAATATGATAAAAACTAAAAATAATTATGAAAATAAAAATAAAGAAAAATTATTAAAATAGATTAACACATATATAAAAATATTAAATGGATTTTAAAATATAAGTGTTTCCAAATATAAAGCTCAATTAAAATACTATATACGTACAAATATACATAAGAATATTTGAAATGGAATATTATACAAAATGTTAAAATAATATAATATGGAGATTTTAAAATAATGATTTTTTAAAACAAAGTAGAATTATTAAGGTAATCTTAACACATAAAAAAAATATTAAACGAATTCCCCTAAAAAAATAATACATTGTATAGATTGAAAACTTAATTAAAATAAATTTAAAATAACAGGGATAATTTATAAATAAAATAAACTACTGGATTTAAAATAAGGACCCATGCGTAATGAGCGCGAATTCACAGGGATGAAAGTTGGAAATATCCCCAATCCCGAAACGCTGGGTTGAGGTGCAGGCTTAATTGACATCATGCACAAATTATAAGTATAAATTCTAAAAAACAAAGTAAAGCAAACAAGGTACAATTGAACAACAACGTGAAAGGGAGGACTAAACATGCAATTAACCCTTAAGCACCAAGTGCGCAGATCTTGACCATGCGTGGGTCGGGTCATCGGGTTGTTTACCTACACGGCACCATTTTGAGCTATTGGAATTGGCTTCAAACGGTACCGTTTCGTCTTGTTTATAAAGGGGAAAAAACCCTAAATTGCTAACAAAATAGAGAAGACATAAGCACTCTAATTCTCTCTTCTCTATTCGACCGATCCCTATAGCCCCCTTATTCGCATGTTCTTGCTTCATTTTAGTGACTCACAATGCGTAGAGGAGCTATGGAGGATCAAACCTTGAGGATTATCTGCTTCGATTTCAAAATCACGTCCCTACTTTGATTACGACGAAGAAGACGGGCCTCGACCATTAAGGTAAATTACTTTCTTTCTTTTATTTTAAAATTTAGTGTAAACCTAAAGAAGAAAAACGTAAAAAGGAAAAGAAAGAAAAAAATTAAGACTGGGAATCACCTTTCAATAACTTTCGACTTTATTTTTTTTTTATATGCAATGTGCATAAATTTACAGAGTACAAGCGAGGGCTTTTTATAGCCCAATTTTACAGAATAAATAGCAAAAAATAAAATATTTTCATGCTGTCATTTGTGTATTCTGTTAGTCTATTTCTTCTCGTGTGTTCTTTTGCAGGAACGCCCATACAGAGGAACGAGGGGAGGTGCGTAGGACCGTTCGTGAGGAGCCCAATCCTGGCTAGCTGTTGGTGTTTTCCAGAAGTTTCTGGCTTAGGCTCTATGAGCCTGCGTTGAAAACGAACGGCCATGAGTGATAACTATTGCTGCGGCGCTAATCAGCAATTGGGGTTTGGGCTAGGGTTAGTCTTAGAATGGGCCACCTGTGAATCGGGCTAGGGATTTTAGGTTTTGGGCTAGTGTTTTATTTTTGTTTCGGCCTATGTTTTGTTATTGGTCTTTGGGTTAGTGTTTTGGGCCTTTATTTTTGTAAAAAGACTTGGACTCTTAATTAAGTTATTTATTATTATTATTATTATTTTTCTATTTTTTGGTTCTCGTATAATTTTTTTGGTCCCAGGCGAAATGGGCCTATTACAAATCCAATACAAGGACAAATACAGAAAGGCTACAGTTCACACCCATACCAATGACGTATAGAGAGCTGTATCAGAGCTTGTTTGATGCACACATTGGTATCCATTTTTTATCTAAAACATATGCAACATCCATTTCTCAAATGGTACGACGCAAATGCTCAATGCGAATACCATGTGGGAATCACTGGGCATTCAATTGAAAATTACACCACATTTAAAAAGTTGATCGAAAGATTCATAAAGATGGGAATTGTAAAGTTCGACGACCCATCAGGACCAAATGTGGCAGGGAACCCGTTACCCAATCATGCTGACCAAGGGGTAAATGGGATAAATGAAGGTAGGAGTAAGAAAATCAAATGTGATGTTGTGGAAGTTAAAACCCTACTAAGATGGGTCTAGAAAGAGATGGTAGAAAAGGGATTAATCGTACCAGATTTGGAGGAGAGATTTGAAGGGATGAGGAACTACTGTGAGTTCCATAATAGAGAGGGGCATGGGATCTAGGAATGCATCGAGCTCAGGGCCCTAGTGCTAGACATGATGGACAAAAACAAAATGGAATTTTATGAAGATGTCTAAGACCTAGAAGAAGGAAATATATGCCCATCGGAGGGAGAATCGACAGTGAAGGTCCAAAAAGTCAACTACCCAGTGGTCATCATTTCATGATCGAGAAGCAATGAAGTCGGAGTAGAAATGGCACCAAAGGTCATAACCAGAAACTTTCAGTCTTTCCCTATAAAGACAGCAAGAGAGTTCCCTGGAATTATGACTGTAATGTGACGATCCTGGGAAAGGAGAACCCGACTGGCGCTTTAAGGGAGAACCAGGATATTGGTTTCAACACACGTAGCGAGAGGTGCTACGATTCAGCAAAGGCAAGAGTGGAGTCCCTAAAAGGAAAAGCCTTCGTTGTTGAACAAAAGAAATAAAAGGCGGCCAGACTTGAATCACCTGTTAACGAGCCACTAAATGAAGAAGATGCTAAGGAACTCTTAAAATTCTTAAAGCATAGCGAGTATAGCGTTGTAGAGCAGCTGTATAAACAACAGCTCGTACAATGCTAGCTTTACTCTTAAGCTCGGAGGTACATTGTAGCGCATTGATGAAAGTATTGAACGAAACTTATGTTGCCAATGTCATCTCCGTCAACAAGTTAGATCGTCTGGTTAGTAAAATAAGTGCTGATAATTTCATCTTTTTTAATGATGATGAAATACCGCCAGGGGCATGGGATCAACTAAGGCTCTACACATCACCACCCGCTACAAGGGATATACACTGCCAGGTGTGTTAATTGATAATAGATCGGCCCTGAATATCTTACCCTTATCCACATTGAATAGGTTGCCTATGGATAGCTCTCATATGAAGACCTACCAAAACATAGTAAGGGTATTCGATGGTAGCGAAAGGAGAGTAATGGGAAGAATTGAAATACCCCTGTTGGTTAGCCCAAACACATACGAGGTAGACTTCCTGGTGATGGACATTAAGACTTATTACAATTGCTTGTTGGGAGAGGCCTTGGATATATTCAGCGGGGGTAGTGCCTTTATCACTATATCAAAAGTTGAAGTTAGTAACAGAAGGTTGGCTGGTAACGATAAAATGCAGAAGAAAACATCATTATAGTTGTAACCAGTGACTTGCCATATTTAGAGGCAAACGATGAAGCGATCGAATGTTCCTTTTAATCTTTGGAATTTTTGAATGCAACATTCATTACCGAAGGGAACAGGATCCCAGTGCCTAAGATATCCAAGACTACAAGGATGAGCCTACAATTGATGGTTGGGAAATGAGCCTTACCGGGAAGAGGACTCGGGAGATACCTCTAAGAAAGGGTTGAGGCACCGATGCTAAAAGACAAATGAGACCGCTTCGACTTTGACTTTAAGCCAGATGCAAGACAAAAAAAGAACGAGCTAGAAAAAAAGAAAGAGAGGAGAAGAACGCGTTTGAGCGAGGAAGAGATCAAGTGAGAACCAATGGCCTTCCCTCACATATCTAGAACTTATGTTTAGGAGGAACTATTCACCTTGAACGAGGGATCCTAAGAAAGGAAATTGCGAAAGAAATGTTGGAAAATCTAAACATCAACGCCATACCAGAAAAAGAAACTGAAGAGGGGAATTCATCGAGCATTTGCCTTTATGTACTTAGAAGTGTTCTAAACAACTGGACTGCAGAAGAGATTCTTGTAATTTTTAGAGCTAATTCAATGTAATGTTTAGAACAAACTTATTGCTCTAAGCCTAGGAGTAATAAGAATCCTTTTGTGAAATATGCTTATGTCCAAAATCTTTATTTCAATAAAATGCATCTTTGTTATCATTTTGAGTAAATATTCTTTTATTCTTTCCATTTCATTCATACTCATACTATGCAGATAATTATTCTTAGATTCTTTTGTTCTTTGGAATTTCTTTCAAATATTCTTTTATTTTCCATTCATGATCATACCATACAAATAATTATTCTTATATTCTTTTGTTTTTTGGATCTTCATTCACCCCCATAACAGGTCTCCATATATCAATGATATGAACGACGCTTCTAATAACTTAGAGTCTCCTTTTGAGCAAGATATGTGTATGAAAGATTCTCAGAATTTTCAAGATTATCGAGACTGGGACCTATCTTCTGATCTGTTGAGGATGGTAGAACAAGATGAGAAACAAATCCTACCTCACAAAGAGGCAGTAGAAATTGTAAGTTTATGAGAGGGTAAAGAAGTGAAGATTGGAACTTGTATTACTGTAGAGACAAAGCAAGACCTCATTGAGTTACTCCAAGAATTCAAGGATGTTTTCGCATGGTCATATCAAGACATACTCGGGCTAAGTACTGATATCGTGGTACACCGGCTCCCCATAAAGGAAGAGTGTAAGCCAGTTCAACAGAAGCTCCGATGGATGAGGCCCGACGTTTTGATAAAAATAAAAGAAGAGGTCAAGAAGCAATTTGATGCTGGATTCTTACAAGTGGTTAATACTCAGAATGGGTAGCCAACAACATCCCCGTCCCTAAAAAAGATAGAAAAGTACGAATGTGTGCAGACTACAGGGATTTGAACAAAGCTAGTCCGAAAGATAATTTCCCACTACCTCATATCGACACCTTAGTAGACAACACGGTATACAACTAGATTAAGATGCATCCGAAAGACATTGAGAAGACCACATTCGTAACTGTGTAGGGAACATTTTGTTATAAGGTAATGCCATTTGGACTGAAAAATACGGGAGAAACGTACCAAGGAGCCATGCTAACCCTGTTTTATGATATGATGTACAAAGAAATCGAAGTTTATATTGATGATATGATCCGAAAATATCTAACAGAGAAGAAGGATGTTCAAGTCCTGAGGAAATTGTTCTTAAGGTTGAGAAAGTTCTAGTTAAAGCTCAATCCAGCAAAGTGTACCTTCGGAGCCAGGTTCGAAAAGCTACTAAGATTTGTAGTCAGTGAAAAAGGGATTGAGATCGACCTAGACAAAGTCAAAGTCATACAAGAGCTGCCTCCGTCGCGTATTTAAAAAGAAGTTCGAGGTTTTTTAGGGAGATTAAATTACATCGCTCGTTTCATTTCACAATTAACCGAGAAATGTGACTCCATATTCCGTCTCCTTAAGAAGCATAATCCAGGCATATGGGATGAAGAATGTTAGAAAACTTTTGACAAGGTTAAACACTACCTGTTAAATACTCTAGTGCTAATGCCACCCAACCCAGATAAACCATTGATACTGTACTTGGCAGTATTTGAGAATTCCATGGGATGCATGCTCGGCCAACATGATGAGTCAGGAAGGAAAGATAGAGTAATATACTACCTCAGTAAAAAGTTCACTGAATGTGAGACAAGGTACTCATCGATTGAGAAATTGTGTTGTGCCTTAATCTAGACAACCCAAAGACTAAGACAGCACATGCTGTATTATATAACATGGCTCATGTCGGAAATGGACCCTCTAAAGTACATGATGGAGTCGACAGCTTTGAATAGAATGATGGCTCGATGGCAAATTTTGCTTTTCGAATTTGATATAGTCATGTGAACCAGAAATCTGTAAAAGGGAGTGCAATAGTAGATTTTCTGGCCAATAGAGCTCTAGAGGATTACGAGCCTTTGAATTTTGATTTTCCAAACGTAGAGCTTATGTATGTTGCAACCACAGAAAAAGATTCTCAACAAGGCCATCCTTGGAAACTAAAATTTGTTGGAGCCTCAAATGCTTTAGGTAATGGAATTGGGGCAATCTTGGTATCCCTAAATTGAGATCATTATCCCTTTACTAGTAAACTGGATTTTGATTGTACGAATAACATGGCAGAATATGAAGCATTCATCATGGTATCCGTGTAGCCATAGAACGTAAAATCAAAGTGCTAGAGGTATATGGGGATTCTACACTAGTGATCTATCAGCTCAAAGGCGAATGGGAAACAAAAGACCCCAAATTAATCAATTACCGAAAGCTAGTTCTGGAGTTAATTGAGGAGTTTGATGACAGCACCTTCTGCTACCTCCTGCGAGATGAAAACCAGATGGCTGATGCCCTGGCTACTTTAGCTTCCATGATCAAAATAAATAAACAAGAGGATGTGAAACCTATCCAAATGAGTATTTATGAAGCTCCGACTCATTATTGCAACATCAAAGAAGAAAAAAAGGATGATCACCCTTGGTACCATGATATACTATGATACATGAAAAATCGTGAGTACCCTGACCAAGCAATTAAGAATGATAAAAGGACGTTGAGAAGACTGGCCAGTGACTATGTCTTAGATGGGGAGATCCTATACAAAAGAAGAAAGGATCAAGTATTGTTAAGATGTGTGGACTCTGTTAAGGCTAAGAAAATCTTGGATGTAGTCCATGAGGGTGTTTGTGGAGCACATGCTAATGGTTTTACAATTGCCAGGCAAATTTTGAGATTCGAGTATTATTGGTCCACCATGGAAGGGGATTGTATTAATTACGCCAAGAGATTTCATAAGTGCCAAATTTATGGAGACAAAATTCATATGCCTCCTTCACCTCTACATGTTATGACTTCTCCATGGCCTTTCTCTATGTGGGGCATGGATGTTATTGGGCCAATATCGCCAAAAGCTTCCAATGGGCATTAATTCATCTTTGTGGTCATCGATTATTTCACCAAATGGGTAGAAGCTACTTTATATGCCATTGTCACAAAATCAGCAGTTAGTAAATTCTTGAAGAAAGAGATCATATGTTGATATGGAATACCAGAAAGGATCATGTTTGACAATACGCTGAATTTGAACAACAACACGATAGCGGAGGTCTATTTATTATTTGTTTCTCTTTTATTAATATTTACTACTAACGCTTATTTATTATTTATTTCTTACTACTAATATTTACTTACTTTATCCATCTATCTATTACTTATCTCTTTTATATATATTCTTTCGTATTTCTTTTTATTACTTTATCATTTCTCATATTATATTATTCTTGAGATATCTTGCATTTTATTTCTTTTATTTATACTACTTTACTTGTCTTATTATTAATATCATGAATTAATATTTCATTGTTATAATTGTAATGATTTTATTATAATGTTCCTTCATTTGGTTATATTATCACATTCTCTCATATAGTTATTTTATGTTATTTCATCATTACTACCCCGTGCACTAATTCGAATATGTTGACCCTTTTTTTTATGTTATGCCTCAAAATGAAATAAATACACATCATTTTAAACTTCACATTTGCTATTATTTCATTAAAAGAAAATTTTCAAAATAAGACAATGTTCCATATTTGAAAATTCGAGAAGTCGTACCCTAACTTATGAGGTTTCGATTTTCCTCGTTGAACCAAAGTGATCGAACATCCTTTTAAAATTAAAATACATGAGATTTAAGTAAAATAATAATAAAATGGAAGCCTATTCTCAAGGATTCAAGGCGTCGTGTCCCAACTTACGGGATACGATATGTTGATATCTTGGGATAAGAACGCATTTTATACACATTTTGATTTATTCGAGTAATTAAAAATAATAACACAAAGAGGGATCGTATTTTTAAATTCTTTTCGGATTTTTAATTTTCGACACCAAGACTTTAACTAATCAATTAGCTACCAATTTTGGGCGTTACGAGAGTGCTAATCCTTCCTCGTATATAACCGACTCCCGAACCCGTTTCCTGAATTTTGTAGACCAAGAACTTTTTTTTAGTAAATCAAATAGTTTATTAAAATGATCAAATTACGAGGTGACCCGATCACACTTTTTTAAAAAAGAGTGGTGGCGACTCTCATTTTCGTTTTAAAATAAAAAGTCGACATTTTTAAAAAATAGTTTTGATAAAGATTGATCTAACAATTAGTTAGATTATGGTATAATTCTTCAAGATTATTTTCTGTTTAAGTTTATTTAATAAGTAAATAGTTGTATTAAATAAAAAAATTATTGTGGAGTAAGGATCTCTTGATGCTTAAGTGATATGCTTTATAAAAGATAAAACAACATTTTGTCTTCAACCTGCTTTAATTTTTTTATCTATACTAATCTTAAATTTTGACATTTTTTAAATTAGTCTCTAAATTTGAATTCGATAAAGTGTGATAATATGTCTCAAATAATCATAACTTAAAGATTTTTAAAAGTTTCAACTTTTCTTTAATTATATCTCTATAATTTTTTTTGTAAATTTTATATTTTATATAAAAATTTAGAATTTTTAGTGATGATGTGGCAAAAACCTCAAGTATTATGTCATCATACTTTATTGAAATCAAAATTTTTGAACTAAGCAGGTGAAAGTTGCTAAACTTTAAAATTAACGTGGAGAAAAAAAAGTTTAGTGAACATGTTGGGGAAAATACCAAATTCATAGACTAAAATTTTGCTTATTTATCTCCTTTATAGATATATAATATAAATTAAACTTTAGAATTACGAGTGAGAGAATCTTTGTATTAAAGATGAGTTTGTAAGGTTACGAGGAGTTAGATAAACCAAGTGAAACAGTAGGAGCATGTAAAAGAGGGCTCAAGTACTTATTGTTATCTCTATGTTATGTAGATAACTGTGACCAAACCTCGTTAAATATCAGCTCTTGTGTATAAAATTTACTCTTGCCTTGAGTATTGTTGTTATACGATGATAATTTTTTATTTATTTTATTTTATTATATAATAATCCGATTTGGGTTCCACCCGAGTCTAACCCGATATAATAAAAGAGATGGACTTCAGACCATTAGGGGATTCTCCTAATTTTTCTGCTTCTTGACCTTCTTCTCATCTTTTCATTTCGCTTCCCGTCTTTTTATTTTTGTTGATAAAACAAATATGCTTTCATTTATAAATTCCTTGACATTGAGATTAAGTCATTTATTGATTAAGAAATGGTAAATTGTATTAGATATGTGGTATTGTTCACAAACTTTCTTTTACAATTTTATCTTCCAATAAAAAACATCTCATTTAAGAGATACTGGTTTTTCTTTTTTTACTTTATAAAGCAATGATATCCAATCCTTGGTTTATTGGATGCAGGATTATTTTTTCCTCACCATAACAGTAGCACTCAGCTTCGTCATTATTAATTTTAAGAAATTATAAAATAGTTATTGAATTATTCGAAAGTTTTTATTCAAGTAATTAATCTGTTAACATCGCTGTTGTATAACATTCTCTATTAACACTACCTGCATTAGTCGAAAACTCTCTCTTTCCTTTTTATCTACAGTTCAATTTTTTTTATGAAATATATTTGAATGTCATGAATTTACAAATCAAAATCTAAACAGTTTTCTTTTATAATCTTCAACACCGGCCTTCAGATCGACTTGGATCTAAAGTTCTTCTACTCACCGATAGATATTGATCCACCATACACATTATCAAATTATTGCTTGAAGCTCGCTAGTTGAACTTTAAAAAGAAAAAAAAACTTAACAAGAGGCCTTAAATAAAAAATTTTAAATAGCTTCATTGACTTAATTTTTTTAAATAATTTTTTAAGAATAAGTCAACAAAATATAAATGGTTAAGACTGTGGAATTTAAAATCCAAAAGCCTACCATTTAATAAGTATATGGAAAGGGTATGGCATGGATCGGGCCATATTCAAAACATTTTTAAAATTATTATCCAACCCAATTTGAATAGAGACCAAACAAATTTTAATAAATGTAATAAGTTGCTTGGGCTCTGTAGATGTTGAGAGTAATGTTTTTACATACATTTTATGTTACACTTTTTCTTCTTTGCATGTTCGTTGGCATGCATAATGAGAAGTACCTAAGCCACTAAGAAATCAATATCAAGCGTATCATAAAATCTGAAATTTAAGGTATAATATAGAATTTTTAAAACTTAATTTTTTAAAATACATTTTCTAATGTATTCTTTTTCCAATCTTTCTTTCATTTTATACTAATATCAGTGGATATTTTGTATTTTATTTTCAAATAGTGAAGGCTTATCAAACATTACCGAAGTTAAGTCCTCCCTGTTAGGTAATTCATTAATAAACTACAACTTAGTTAAGTCTTAATTATTTATTTAAGGACTAACATGCAAAATTTTCACGATAGAAATTAAAATTTGTCACTATATTTTAGCTTTATTAACATACTGTTAAAACTAAAGGTAAAATTACTATTCTACTTCAATTCTATATTGAATTTTTCACTTCACTTTCATTTGATTTTTGATTAAATTTTACTATTCAATTTTAATTTAAATTACTTAAATTAAATTTAATAAAATATTTATTTATTTTAGAAATTAATCAATTAAAATAATACTAAATATTAATAAAAACTATTATTTATAAAAACAAATCAAAATATTCTTTTCCTATTTTTAAAAATTTTCAGATCTTCCTTCAATTAGATAACTTAATGTTCGCTATTAAAATAAAATATTTCAAATAATATTTTTCATTAAATTTTGTTTTCAAATAATTAAAATCAATATTTAATGGTAAAATCTTATTTTGAAAAAAATCAAAGTTAGTGGTAAATTTAATTAAAATTCCAAGTTTAGTGGCTCAATTTATTCATATTCTTAAAATATAATGACTAACATCAATTAAAATAAAATATAATTGTAAAATTAAACTATATTCACTTATGACAAATTTACACTATATATCTTTATTTAATATAAATTACATGTTTATTACTTGATTAATATATTTAGATATATTAATTTGTTATACAAAAATTACTTTTAGTATATATTGTTTGAGCTTTTTACTACAAGAAGCATCTTTAATTTATGGGATTGTAATTGAAAATTATTAATTTATTAAAATAAAGAAAAAAATGGTATTAAAGGAGAAAGAAAATAACACCTTGACCATCCTATCAGCTAAGCCATCCGGGTCATCTTGAGCAATCCTTGAAACATAGTAGGTTTAACATGGTAAACATAAAGCTTGAAACATAGTGCAAGGTCCACCATCGCATCCGCCAGCAGAAAAAGTATTATAAAACCCTTTTACCATATTTTAGATTCATTTTAATTTTTTATTAAAAATATGGTAAATTAATTCTTATGTGTTAGATAGGTGAGCAAAAGAATCCCCATTAAATATTTGTTTTGGTATTTATATATAATGTATAATAATAAATTTATTCTTCAACCTTTACACATTTATTCAATTTGATCCTTACTCTTTTATTGAAAGTAAATAAGAAAATTTTGAAGCTAATAAGGTTAAAGGGTCAAAAGGGTCTTAGTAATGAATTTTAAAAAAATTAAACCCTTTTAAAATTTAACAATTATTAAAAATTATAAAATTATAAACTACATTTATAAAAAAATTATAAAATTTTTATTTAAAAAAATCAATACCAACCCGATAAAAGAGTAGGGTCAAAATTTTTAAAAATCTTATAACCATTAGATTTTAATGGGTTGGTATTGTTATTTTTAATAAAAATTTATAATTTTAAAATAAATTATCACTCCATCTATGATTTAATTATTAAATAATTTTTATAACTCTATTTTAATTTCAATTTTTCTTTCACCAACATGATAACATTTTGACATTTTGATAACATGTTAAATAATACTTCCTAACATGATGACATTTGAACGTGCTAAGAAAAATGACAATATGAGTTAGAAAGTAATCGGAGCACATTTAATATTCTTAATCACATGAATTTACCTATTTAAATTTATTTTCACTGTTGAGTATTTTTGAACTTGCCAAACCTTTAGCTCCATTTGGACTTGAAGTCTTTGTTGAAGTTATCGGTAAGTAAAGCAATCTGAGATCTTCTATGTTGTGCCAGTTTCAATGGCCACTGTCTTCACCACCTGTAGAGCAATGTTCTTTTCTTTGGATTTACTCCTCTTTGCTTCATCAAGTTTGATTTCAAAAGGTTCGAAGAGATCCAATCGGTTCATCAATACGCATTGTATCAATGTCTTTGACTTCTTCAATGGCAGTGGCCTTGATGCTAAATCTGTCAAATAGTGAATGAAGAACCTTTTTAGCCAATTTAGCATTAGTATAGTCTCCTCCAAAGGCAAATGCTTGATTAGACAAATCACATAACTTGGAATAGAATTCTCCGATGGTTTCATCTTGCATTCTCAAGTTTTCAAATTTAGTAGTAAAAATTTGAAGTTTGAATCTTTTAACTACACTTATACCTTCATGTGCATTTTGAAGCATATCCCAAGCTTCTTTTTCACTTTTGTATTTATAGATTTGCTTGAACTCTTGTTCATCAACACCATAAAAGATGGAATTTTACTGTTTTTGAATTAGCACTTTTGAGCCTTTCCTCCTTAGTAGTCCATTCAGCCACGGGTTTGAGTGCTTTGACACCAAATTCTTCAATAAAAGGATGCACCCAACCATTCATAATAGACCTCCAGGCACGTTCACTAGTTGCCTTAATAAATGTTATCATTCTCACTTTCCAAAATGCATAATTCAATCCATCAAGTATGAGGGAACGAGACAATGATGCACTGTCCATTCTTGTCAAATATCAATATCAAGAAAACCACTAGATGTGTTTAGTGAAAGGCTTTGAATACAAATTGATATTTTGACAAATAACACAAGCAATGCCAAAATCATTCAAACTATTTCAAGCACAATAATGTAAAGTGTAAAAAAACAAATAACACGGAATGTTTACGAGTTTAGTTTTCTTACATCTACAAGGTCTTGTCTAAAAAGAATATTCACTATCTTAGCACATTATACACCAAGTGAACCCAAGCTCTAACACGCACTAATGTTGGTTTCTTACTTTCTAAGATATAAACATCCTCCCTCAAAGTTTTCCATTTGAAAAATTAGAACACTTAACCAAGTAACACGCTTGGCTATTACATAATAATGCACTCTCGATTTAGGTTCCTAACTGAACAAAATAAGTGCTTTCAACTCATGTTCAAAAACTTATGCAATTTTACATACTTTATATGAGTATGAACTTAATAATATAATCTCATCTATTCAATCAATTGTCCCTTAACATAAGGAACATAAATATAATATAAATCACATTGGATATGTCTTCCAATTAGCTAAGGATATCTTCTCATTTATAGACTTGATTCATTTATTAATTTTAGGGATGTCAATTGAGTTTGATACAATCCTAACAAATCTTCGAAATATCATGCGTAAGTAGACTGAATATCAATGATGGGCTAATAAAAATCACAATAAATTAAAAAGATCATAATCCGATCATATTTATTGCCAAAATTTACCAATCTAAACATAGAAATTTTCCAATTCATCAGAACTAGAGGCGGTTTATATTATCTAGAAACTAGTCCAAACATTGAATGAAAAATGACTCAGTAAAATCAAATTATATCCTAATCAACAATGATATATTCAGATAATAAGTATCCAAAATTTCATATCTTAATGCAAGATAACAAATATAATATTTTACTCTAAATTGTTCAAGCCTGCAGTATATAAATTCACAAAGAAAACATCAAATATTTTTTATATCCAACGGTTTAGTATATCCATTACTTTCTCTACTAAGTTCCTACATCAAGTATATTTTGAAAACTTGCATTGATAAATTTATTTTATTTTGCAAAAGAAGAAATCAATTAAAACCCAAATTTTAATAAAATAGGTAATATATATATAAGGGATAAATACTAAAATTATACATGAACTATAATTTAATGTGTAATTGTATATATGAATATTTATTTTGTATAATTTTACGCATGAATTTTTAATTGATTCAATTATTATAAATTATTAACACAATTATTGATATAACATTATTTTATGTTTTTATATTGCATACATAAATAATTATATTTATCCACTGTAAAATAAATTGATGTATTTATTTTTTAAATTTATATGATTAAATCAAAATTAAAGTTTCAAGTATACATTTAAACTACAAATAAAATTTCACGTGTATAATTATACTAAATTAAAGTTGATATATATAATTACATATTAAATCAAAATTCATCTACACTTTATATATATATATAATTCTCACCATGAATCAACTTTCGGTGCTTATCGGATAATTATTCACGAACAAATCGAACTAGACAGCAACAGTCGCAAAGGATGCCATGCTCCATATCTATGTTGTCATTGGCACATATTAATTTATAGAATCTACAAACTGAGGACATGAACCATGCTGTTCTGTCGGCTAACAGTGGAGAAAACGTTTGTCAGATTACTCAAATTTAATTACTTAGACATGACAATCATAATCTCAGTGTCAATTGGTTGATATCTGCCCCCGCTAGTTAGAATCCATTAAGAAGCTAAAATATAGTAACTTAAAAAAAAAAAAACAATATAGAAAAAGACGTGTCACAAGAGCAATTAAGTCTTTTTATTTGAAAATATGACTTGGGGGGAAGGCATGGATTAGTCTACATTTTGAACTCTAGTGACCAAAGCAACCAAAAATAGCAGCCATTTGCCATATATTTTACAGTACTCGAAATATTTGCCGAACTTTAAATCACCGTGAAGAAAATACACCCCCTTGTGTTCTTAAGCCACTTTAATAACAAAAGCCATTAATCAAAATTTCGGACTTTGGTTTTTGAAAATTGGCACCATTTGTAAGAAAATAATCATGCCTATACATAGTTATGAAGAGAAATTTTCCAATTTTTTTTTTTTTTTACATTTCTTTCTCTATCTTTGGACTTGAATATGTTTTAGTTTGGTAGTCTTAAAAAGTCTTTCATGGTTAGTGAGTGTCTACTAACCCAAAAGAAAGATATGTCAAAATTGGGTAGCAATGTTAGCTTCCCTAACAAAAGACTTGAAGCTTTAATTAATTAATTAATTAATGAGGTTTGGTCTCTTTCTATACTCATTAGACTTATAGAGATTGCATAGACTAATTTTCTATTATCATAATTGTTTTATAAAGATTAATTATATATCTCAGACAATATTAGTGTCTTCTTTTATAATATGATAAAGGATACCTTTAAATTTTATGTGAGTTTAATATTTTTGGAGCAATTTTAAGGATTGCTTTATAAAAATCAAAATTTGATTGACGAAGAAATGAAGCTCATTTCTTTACCAACTAAACTAATTTTTATCTTACATATATGGATCTTTCATTACGTCAAATTGACAAGTTCACGACCCTTCAGAAAAAAAAAAGAAAAAGAAACTGTAAAATCAGTGTCATCCTATAAATAAAGTTGTATAAATGTCAATCTATGATGTTATTATATTGAAAAGGCACTAATTTGGGCGGATCACCTAAATCAAAAGACTTATGTTGTTTTCATGAACTAAATAGAGGGAGGTTTAGACATGCACGCCATGAATCTCACAACATTCCACTTGCTATAGTTAACCTTCGAATATCAAATGTTAAGGAGATATTGTTGTTGACATTTAGAAAAGATGTTTTTGTTGCCTCATTTGACCTATAAATCCTATCAATTTAGCTACAAACTAATATTTTTAGCATGAGATGTAATTCCTTGTTATTAATTATAAAACTGAGACCTATCTAGTCCCTAGTATGATTCAAATTTTCTCTTCAAATAACATTAAGTAAAACAGAGACCTTTCGCTTAATAAATTTGTTTTTTTTTTTCAATAAAAGACTTTAAACTTTGTCAATTACTGAAAGCCTGAGAAGACATTTTCAATTCTCTTTGACAAATCGCTATGAGATTTACTTTTTAAACGTTTGAATAAAACTACAACCTATGTGTTTTTGGTGAACATTATTTTACGTTCTTTTCATGTATGAATATTATTGATCTATATGTGTAATGATTTTTAAGTTGGATTGTATTTTACTGTATAATTATTTTAGAGAAAAGATTTTGAGATATATATATACACACACATAAGACTGAATAGCAAGAAACATAACCTAAAAATACCTAGCTTTAATTTATATAATAGATTTGCTTGTAATATTTAAAATTTTTATCATGAGAAAAAGTGAAATTATATTATTTTTTATTTGATATGCGTAAAGCACCAAAATTATTTAGATTTACGCTTGATGATATCAACAAGGTGTAACACGTATACTCTATATGAGACCAGAATTGAAACTTTTTCCTTTTAAATCTGTTCAAATTTAAATATATTTTCCTGCAGGGAAAAAACAGCAATTATCTTAAGAAAGAACTTTCTATATATGGAATTTTATATGTTCTTTCTGTACTTAAATGATACTTTCAAAATTTTTTATAGAGGAAAGGGATTAGAAGTAAACTTTCATGAATGAAAATACATACCTAACTTCGAATCAAATATTTATAATAAACAATATATTTTTAGTTAAAATAATAAACAATGTATACCTTTTAGGTTTCAATAAAGATCTACTTTTTATTTTAAAGAAAATAAATTATTAAAATAATCTAAATCTCCATGTTTCAGCTTATTATTCGGTTTCAAAAACTTTTAGAATTCTCTGCATTCAGGGTGCTTAGGTATAAATTTTCTAATCCAACTTTAATTTAATATTTGATAAAAATTAAAAATTTTGTTGATAAAAAATAAAAAAATTGTTTTTGAGTCAACTTTCCCAATTTTTATTGGTTTTAAGGCTCTTGATTTTTTTCTTCAATAAATAAATGTTTCGAAAAAAACACATGATTTCGTCCAACCATTGTAAGAAACCTTGAATAGTTTTTCAGTCTCTAATTGTGTGTACACTCATCTCATGTTGAACCTCACGTGTGCACCTTGAGGAAGTGTTGGAACTAAATTACATCAAAGATTTATCAAAACTAACACGTTGGCTAGAGCAATATTCATACTTCTGTATAATACCATTTACAACCAATGCACTTTGACATGTAGCTTCTTCGAGGACAATGTTATCATTGTAGCTACGTAAAAATTTTACTTTCGGTCATTAATTAAGGTGATTATTTGAAAATTTAAAAATCGACTTTCGATTTTATTAAAAAGGGAGTCGCTACCGATCTTTTTTCTAGGTGTGACCGGACACCTAATAAATCATCCTTTTTTTAAAAAAGAAAACTTATTCTTGCACAAAAATGAAGGCCGTATTTAGGTCTACGTCAAAAGTCCAGAGAAAAATTAGGGTTCGGGAGTCGGTTACGCACGAGGAAGGTATTAGCACCCTTGTGACGCCCAAAATTGGTATCTTATTAAACAAGCATTGTCTTAATTTTCAAAATTGCAAGTTCAAAGTAACATTGAATCGTGACCGAGTAAAACACGAGAAATTTCAAGTTTCGTTTTCTTTTGAGAAGGACATACCGTTTTAACACGAGTCGATTGATATTCACCCAACATAGCAATGAAATCGATGACATAGTGTTTAAATCGGTACGTTGCCTTGCTTATTGAAATAAATAAAAAAACGAATAAATATTTTAAAATAATGAACAACGAGGTAATATATAAAAATGGGCGGGAAACGAAAGATACTAGTTGGAAATACATCAAGGCACATAATATATAAAATAATAATATTAAAAACAATAACAATGCACGCGATATTAAATGTAACAATAGTATCAAATACGAGAACACAATGAGAACACAATGAATATACATATGTAAAAAATGACATTAAGAGTATGTACATAATAGAGGAGTGAAAAAAATATTTACATAATAATACTAAATATAAGTACAAACATATTTAAAATGAACACATACGACATACTTAATAGTAACAAATATAAATAAAACTATATACATAATGGTAATAAAAGGATAGATATATAATATAATATGAAGAATGTATATACATAATATGATCAAAATACGTAGATGGAATAGTTTAAGAAATATATATGCATGAGAACATAAAAATAAGAGCATAATAAAATATATACAATATGTACTGTACTAGAATGATAATAGTATATATATAAAAACTGTACACATGCTACATAAATACGTATATATATATAAAAAAATAAAAGCGTGTTAGGAATATGTACATAAGATGGTATTAAGAGCATAAAAATATAATATTGAGAGCATATATACATAATATATAACACATAGATGATATATACATATACATATATAAAATAAATATTGAAAATGTATGTACATAACATATACGGAATATATATCTACAATAATATTAAAATAAAATAACGAGTGGTAATAATGAAAATAATAAATAATATAATGATATATGAAAATAATATAATACTATTATACAAGTATAAGAAAATATGTACTAATATTAATAATATAATAGGAACAAATAAATGAAATAATATATACATGATATGATATTAAAAATGTACATGTACATATAATAGTATTTAAAATATATACATGAGATAATATGGAAATATGTACATGGTATAGTATATAAAAATATAACTAATGACATTGAAAGTATATATATATATATATATATATATATATATATATATATTTATATATAAAACATATACGATATATGCATATACATTAGAAAAGATAACGATATAAAACGAACTCATTAATACGCTTCAGAGATATATATGTATATGGGTATAAATAATAAGGATAAAAAAATACTTAATATAATACTTGAAGTATATACATAATATGAATACATATATTATAATATTAAAATGTATACACGAGATATATATATATAAAATTATGCAATGAGATATATCGATAGTGATGATAGTAATATTGAAATAAAAAGCAAATATAATAAAGATATTAAAATAAAATAATAAGGTAACACCATCAATATATATACATATACGTATATGATAAATATACACTACTACATGTAATAGATAAATATAATAAATATATAGAGAGACTATAAATAATAAATAAAAGAATAACAAAATTAATTATTAAAATATCAAAATGATGAAAAGGGTTAAGATGTAAACAAAATAGAAAGCGCGGGATAAATTTTAAAATAAAAAATCAAAGGAGAAGGACTTATTTGAATAGCGCACAACAAAGAGGGATCAGAAGCGCAATATTTCAAACTATCAAAAATTGCACAGTGAGAGGGACTCAATTGAAAAGTGTAACAAACTTCAAAGTCGAATTAGAAATCCAAATAAACTTGATTGAAGAATAAGAAAAATGCGGAAGGGCCAAAAGCGCAATTAGCCCTTCCACTAAAAACACGTGGATCCTAGCAGGTAGGGTCGGGTCGACCCGACCCAGGGAAAAACGACGCCGTTTCAGTACTTAAGTGCAGGGCCTAAAACGACGCCGTTCCAGACCCTTATAAAAGTTAAATTTTTTTGAAAACTTAGTCATTTGTGTGTGTTGAAGAGAAAAAAAAGGAAAGGCTTATTTTCTCTCTGGGGAAACCCAGAAGCCGGCCACGAGGGCCACCGCGTGCCGTCGTCGCCAGCCACCGTACACGGTGGCCGGAAATCGCAAAGGTATGGTTTTTTTCTATATTTTTTATTATACTTTTATGTATTATGATGTATATATATATATATATATATATATATATATATATATATACAAATTAGCGATTTTGAAAAAGGGAAAAAAATCAAAATAAAAGTAAAATGAATAAGAAAACAGAATCACCTTTAGGTATTTTTTTTTATTTTGATATCTTTGATCTTCCGATTTGGTGTTATACCTGTGCTTTTTATTCAGTTTCTTGAGTAAAAATCCCTTTTTTATTGATGAAAAATCCTCCCCTTTTACAACTTCTCATTCGGGCTTTATAACCCTTTTACATTCATTTCATATTATTTCTATTTTGTCTTCTTTATGGATTGCAGAGGATGGGCACGGATGGTGGAGTGTGTGATGACTCAGCACGCGCGGGGCGTGGTGGCCGACATGGTGGAGCAGTGTCAAGCGCACATGGGGCAACGGCGCCAGAAACCCTATGGTTTCTTGTAGCACCCCAAACCCGGCCCAGAAGTTATGGCCAGATCCGGCATGCCACATCAAAAACGTTAAAAAAAAATTTCCATTCTAAGTCCGAAAATCGTACTTGATGTTCAAAAGATTAATTCATTAAGGGTTAAAGTGAATGGAAGTCATGCACCGGTAGGAAACCGGAAAGAGGTGGTGAGTCCATCGGATTGCTAAATACCAAGCTCCTTCGGATCCAATCCTAGACATGCATACGCCATTGCCACACCTTAACGTCATGGATATTTCTAGGAAACCGATTTGATTAAGTCACTTTTAGGAAAAGTGATTAATTTTGGAAAATACTTTCATTGCGGAAGCTTTGCTTGTTGTCGTGTTATTTTGAAATCAACTGTTGTTTTTGAAAACGCGCCTAAAGCTATCCAATTTCAACAGTTAAAATAAGTATTACCTATCTTAGTAATACATATTAAAAACCATCAAAAATAAATAAGCGGCCTTATTACATTTAAAAACCCAAAACCTCAAACGTAATTAAAAGGATGTCCAGTTCACCAGAAGAAAATCAAACTTTCAGAACGGGTGGCCACTCCGAATTCCCTCACAGCTTCAAGCCCACTATGGTTGGGGATTACCTACGTGGATGAAAATAAAAGGGGTGAGTTTGGGGAAACTCAGTGTGTAAATTAACCCAACCATAGCCTATATCAGCTTAAACCACAAAAATAGAATAAGTTGGCCTTAGCCCAGAACAGAATTCCAAATAAAGCCCATAGGCCCATAACAGAACAGAACAGATATTACATGTTTATGCAGAAACCCAACCATATCCAACCGTATACACCCCCGTACCAACCTTACACCGTGTGGGGAGACAACTCGACCCACCCAACTGCTACACACCACAAAATTTGCAGCATGGCTGCCAGAACAAATAATGTGACAGAGTCACGGATCTATGATAATCGTGGCAGAGCCACCAGAACAGATATATGTGGCAGAGCCACCACATCAGATATTTGTGGCATAGCCACCGTAACGCTTCCTCCATAATATAACCCATGTCCCCATGCAATGAGATATATAATCATGGCATACATCATACGTAATCGATCGCTATGCTTTTCAATAAAATTAACCCTACGGGTATAACGGTAATTTTGCACCTAGGGGTATAACAGTAATTTTCCATACATAGGGGTATTATAGTAATTTAGCTACTTTTAGGGTTTTCATGCATATCCTAACTATTTACGTACTATCAGAACACTTACCGCGCATACTTACCGAATTGGGCCCATTGGCCCATGAACCCGATCTTTGGGCCATTAAGCCCAAATTATCAGAATGTACGAAATCACGCGTACTGCAGTTTATTACTTTAGATTACCAAATATACAAACCCAACTATCTTACGAGCATTCGCACACTCGCAAATTCCCAAAATACCGACTTTTCGGCATTTTGGCTTTTCGGCTTTTGCCAATCTAGTCTATGGGAGGGTGTCAGTTACACACCTGTTTGTGACGATATGCTGACGAGATCCACACACGAACCGCCTACAATTGGATTACTAACACGTTAATCTAACTATTCAAATACGAACTATGTATTAACCCCTTACAATATTCGACCAACCACACCTACAGATCATAGTAAGCTTATAAGAAATCAATAAGCAACTCATTAACAAATTTTTGTCAATGTTTGCCACATAATCATAATTTCATTGCAAGCTGTCTTCCTGAGCAACAGTCACTAAATCATTTATGACTAGAGCTACGAAACTCCAAATCAAGTGCCGTTAATTTTACCTGAAAATAGACTCATATATCTTATATCCATAAAATTTTCAGAATTTTTGGTTTCGCCAATCAATACCAGATTTTTATTAAAGTTTCCCCTGTTTCACTGTTTGACTAATCTGACCACTCTTCATTACGAATCAAATTTCTCATTGTACAGAATTAAAAATATGTTCTTGTTTATTCCATTTGAAACTAGACTCATTAAGCTTTAATTACATAATTTATGCAGCTTCTAACTCATCTCCTACAATTTATGGTGATTTTCCAAAGTCACGTTACTTCTGCTGTCCCAAGCAGATTTATTACCAAATTCACTCTTTCACACCTAACTTGCATGCTTGTTATTTAAACATGTATATCACCAATCAATCATCACATATATATGATTTTACTTAAGTATAATCTCCATTTCATCATTTTAAAGCACAACATGTTAGCCGATTTTTTTTTCCTTTAGCATCTAAGGCACATGCATGCTCATTTGTTTGGCTCAACTTCACCTATCTTCCATTTTTCATCAAAAGAACATGAAACAACAACCATTTCCTTCATTTTAATTCATGCCTAAATGCTCACAACACAACTAAAAATCAAAATATACTTCAAGAGTTAAGGTAGAATCAAGAAGAACTCATGAACCTCAAAATAGAAGCAAGGTACCAAGAACTTACCTTCAATTTTCCTCCTCCTAATGACCGAATACTCAAGAGCTTTCTCCTCTCCTTTCTCTTCTCTAACTTTCAGCTATGATGAATAAAGATGGACAAAACTTTGTTCTTTTCACCCCATTTTCTTTTAATAAAACTTCATATTTCATCCATTTAATTCTTTAATACAAAAGACATGAAATTCTTATCATGAAACATTTACCTAACCCATTATCATGAAACACTAACCTAACCCATTATCATGGAACATTTACCTAACCTATTATCATGGAACATTTACCTAACCTATTATCAATTTGTATCAATTTGTACCATAAATTATGGATATCAAGTGTACATTTTGTCTACAACAACATGATGGCTAGCCACTTCATGTAAAATGGGAGGTTTGTCATGCAAATCCTCCTATTTTGCACTCCTATTTATTTGGGCACTTCAATTTAGCCTATAGCATTTTCAAACATTTTCACATAGGTTCTATTTCATAATTTCACCCCCTTTTTGTTATGGAACAAAAATTAACTAAAATTACCTGGTTCTATCTTAAGTTTGGGCTTTCTAGAGGCCCACTAACATAATTAAACCTATGCCAACATTCACAGGATTCCCGAAAATTGGGGCGTTACATTTCTGGCTTTCCAAAATTTTTTAGAGTCTTGGGCCTATCGAGCTTCACTGTTTTGGGTTGGTGTTGGTTTTTAAGTGTTTAGGTTAGTTTGGGTTTTGGTTGTAACTGGGTTTTGGGTATTTGTATTTGGGCCTGGGCAATTTAAATGGGTCATTTGGTTTTGATTGTAAACAGGCCAAAATTGGCTTACAACAATCATCGGCAAACAAAAGGTGCATAATCGTCGAACCATTTCTACTTAACCTTGTCCTCGTAACGACCCCTTTTATTTTGGCTTTGTTTAACAAGTTTGAGTGTTATTCATTGTATAATAAAAATAAGTACGACTATAAAGGATCTCCCAAACGGAGACCTCGGGTCGATACAATATGTGAATAACACTTCCCACTAGCCACCAAAGACAGGTTTCAGTACAGACAATGCATGATCTAACCCATTTGTGATCAAATCCCACATGCAAGATCATATTCTCCGCAAAAGGCCATCCAACTTGTTATATGCCTTACTTGAACTTTAACGCATGTTGGATAAAAGAATATTGCAAAAAAACTTTGTTAGTACTGATTGAAAAATAAATAAAGAATTAAAAATATAATTGCATTGTGGAAAACCCACTACTTTAGAAACGAATTTGTCCTGATCAATGTTGTTGTGTAGTAGACGTTGTCCAATATTCGTACACCTGAATAAGGAAGGTGGAACTCAATTGATATTACTCTTCTCAGAGAGAACATAGTAGGATCAATTCTCAGGAAAGTTTGGAGGGGTCACAATTGGTCCCACTTAAAACCTAAACTCCTGGACAAAATCTTCTCAAATGTGATTCACGAAAAAATGACAGAATTTATAAGAGAATCGAAAAGGAACGAAGAGAAGTAAAGTGCTTTCAGATTAGTGTCGTTTTCTTTTCTATGTGAAAAATAAGGAAATTAGCCCTTTATTTATACTAAAAACAAAAGGGTAAAATGGTAAACATGTAGGGGCAAAAGAGTAAAAAAATGCAGGGATAGTTTAGAAACTGGCCCACCTTTCTGTACGCAACAGTGAAAAAATATAACTGTTCTAGATTGTTCGTAATAGTAAAAAATGGGAAAAAAATAAAACTATTTTAAAAATATTATTTTTTGGAAAAGTAAAAGTTTTATCCAAAAAGAAATACACACGATACGTGTCAAAGACACATACAGGGACCGGGTGGGCGGCAGCGTCGTGCGTGTGTTAGGCCTATACCCAATTACTGAATGAAAGTAAGAAGTAAAGCTATATAAAAACCCTCTTAATAGCTTGTACTTAATCAATGTGGGATATACCCACTTACAACAATCCTTTGTATTACCAACAATCCCCTACTAATGCAAAGTAATTTACAAATTTTGTAAACATGAGGAAAAGTAGAGATTTTTTTTCCAGTTAAAACGTGAGAAGAGCAACAGTGAAATTAGTTGCTTAAGCACTAGTATCTTGTGGATTTAGACTAGTAAATAGTGAAATAAGTGATTCCTCTCTTTAACAAGTGAACGAATCTTGAACTTGTTAAGATAGGAATTAACTCATGACACACAACTAATCTCAGATCCAATTGATGCTCGTGATAACTCAATAAGTTTTAGCCAATCCACCTCAGGATGTTGGTAAGTGTTATAGAAAAACTATCCAAAATGTTTTTCATAGAAAGTGGCTAGTCCTTCACACTTACGTAGGTGATTTCATCAAGTTTATCTCAATATAGACCACTCGAATTAAGACTATGAAATCATTAAGAGCTTCTATTAAACTTATCCTCTCAAATTTAAGCTTGCTAAATTTATTAAGTCTGTCTTAATGAGACCACCCAAACTCTAGGATATGAACTCATTATTCAACCTCTTAAGTCGGTGAATTCATCAAGTTTGTCCCAATAGGACCACACAAATTCTGGGCTATGAATTCATTAAGAGTAAAAACTCATCCTTACATATGTACATCATTCGCCATAGGGATAGGTAAAATTTATACTATGAGTCTTTCCATGATTTTGTTTGACCACATTGAACTTAGAAACTGTGTTAGGCATCCATCATGAATTCCTCAACCACTGGGCTTAAGACTCATCCCCCTCGATGAATTAAGAACCATTTTCCTGCTTAACCTTTTAGTTAGTGGATCAACGTATTCCAATGAGAGTACTCCATTCTTTATTAATTTTTGAGATTATTTGTGCATTTTTAGGAAAAAACGAGTTACTTGTTTGTTCGTTAAGTGTTGCTGAAATTGTCCTTGAAACCTAAGTTCAAATTCCTTCCCTTACACCATTTTTATTATTTTATAAATTTTGTTTCAAACTTATAACATCCCAAATTTTTGGTTTAAATTGGTAAAATTATTTTAATAATGAGTAATTGGCCTAGTGGTTAAGAGAAAACAAGGAGACAATACACTTTGCTTAGAAACTCGAGTTTGATTCCCTTCCTTTGTAAATAGTTTAATTTTGCTAATTTTTCTCATTCTCCTTATTTTTGTACTGCCCATGTCCTTTAACCTAGGTATAAATATAAAATTTTCACTTATTTTTCATTTTTAAGTCAAAATTTCTTCTTCCCTAGCTGTTCTCCTCCCCTTTCTTATTTTTTCTTTCAAAGTTTCTACCTTTCTCCAGGATTTCATCACAGTTGTGCCACCTCATTGTTAGAGTATTTATTTCTTGTTTTTTAGTCACCTTATTGAACATCTAAACCTCCTAAACCAGCCTTATTTTCTTCCCTAAACTTTTCTTTTTGCCGCTTTTAATAGCCACCTTTACTGTCCATTGCCGCCCTTTCTCTTTTGTTCGTATCAATGTCGGTAAGTCCTATTTTTTCTTTGTTGTTGTGCTTTATGTACCGATATTTGGCTTCTGGTTTTACATCAAATAAATCATCATTCCAACCCTTAAAATTTTTATTTTTCATTGTCCAAAGATCCCTCCTTGTGCCACCCCAGATCTGCCTTTTCTGTCGCCTCAAGTGGTGTTGCCAACCCTTTAGAACACCATTGTTTTGGGACTACAGTTTCTCTTCAGTTTCCGCACCTACTATTGTAAGTTTTTATATTTTTCCCTCTATTTTTATCTGATTTAGACGTTCCTAATTGAGTAATTAATTAAGATGTTCATCCGACAACTCAGAACTGGGTAATGGGTAGTGCAAAGTATAAACTTGTGTGAGATCTTGCATCGTTTGGCTTTGTTAATAATTTATACTTTGGCTGATTGCTTTAAAGTCTAAATGGGGGGTTTTTGGTTACTAATTTTTGGGGATTAATTATGTTTAGGTTCTGATTTAAACGTATCGGATTAGTAGCGACTATAGATCTCGTTTGCGCGTACATTTCACATCAAATCAATGTAAGTAGCCTAGTCGATTTGGATCTGAAAATTATTATGGTAATGCTGATTTGATTGAACCTTTTAGAAGTTATTTTAGGGATGGATTGGTGGCATTTTAACTTGATAAATATTGTATTTTAATTTAGGTTCAATTTAAGTCTAAAGGAGGAATCGTGAGTTTCGCAAGTAGTGCTGCGGTTATGCGAAAATATGGTGTAGATTCCAACCTATAAAATTTAAATCTTAAATAATATTTTTAATACTTAAAACAATATTTAAGTTTGCTAGTTGGACTTAGTTAAATGGCTAAGTGATTTTAAAGTGGCCAAATCAAATACTTACGAGCCCTAATTGAATAGCATGTTTGAAAGGTTGCATGAGTAATTGAATGGTTGAATGCCTGTTATTGGTATGAATTAATATGAATTGTTTGGTGATATAATGTATGTTGGTTGTATGAGTAGCATGTATTAGAATGAAAATGAAATGTATGTTTGGGTAAAATGTTGTGAAATATACTAAATGAAAGATTGCTACACACATTGTAAAATTGCTTATGAATGATAATGAAACTATAACTTGTTGGAATGTCACCGTATTGATGGTGAAATTGAATGATTGATAAGTGTTATTACTGAACTGAAGCGAATGCTATTATGAGAGCATGTAAATATGTTATTGAAATGGGAATGTAATGGAAACATGATTTCGATTGAAATTTGTATGACATATTGCACGTGCATGGGGTGGGATTATGTGGATAAAGGAGGAGTTCCATGGAGTAATGGCGGCATATTAAGTCCGCATATTTGTTTTCAGTGCACTACTATAACATTTCGAATTAGGGCGTAGTCAAAATAGTAATTTTGGGACCACAAATCCAACATTAAAATAATTATTTCACGATCATTATGCGGTCTAAGATATGAAAATGAGCATGTGTTAAAGTTTCATGAAGAAATTCTATGTGTAAGGTGTCCAATTGGAAATTAAAGACCAAATTGAATAAATTGGAAAACTTGGGTTCTAGAAGAAATTTGTATGAAATTGATTTGGAATGTAAATTAGAGGTCCTTAAAGAGTAATTTTCCCAATTTTTAAGTTTTTGGACAAGAATAGGCATGCATGGAAAATTTTGGAAGTTTAGTAAGGAAAAACATTTTGGTCATTTGGTAATAAACTAGATAAAAAGGGAAAAATCAAGCTAAAATCAGCTCATTTTCTTCTCCATGCTACCAAAATTCTAAGAGTCTCCATAGCTATGGTTTTCAACATTTTCAAGCTCACTAGTAAGTGCTCCCTAGCCTCGTCTTTAATGTTCTTCGTATTTTTTAGATCTTCGTAACATGCTCTCTATTTCTACCCATATTTTGAGCTAGGGTTCATGTTCAAAAATTTAACCATGCAGGAGATGTTTGTGTTTTGATGATTTATGAAGGGATATGAGAGTTTAAAGGATAGTAAACAACTTTTACTAAGTGGTTTTTAATGAAAATGGCTTAAAGAACTAAATTGTAAAAGTTGTGGAAATAGGTAGGAAAATATAGAATGAAGGGAAAACATGGGCTGCTATGAGCTTATGATACGTTCGGCTAGGCTTGGGTAGCTGAGAGATTACATGCATTTCACTTTACGAGACTTAAGACTAAATTGTAAATATTGTGAAAGGTCAGGGGCAAAATGGTCATTTTCCCAGAGGTGAGTTTTAGGCCTAAAATGAAAAATGTGATGTATTAATAATCAAAATTTATTGATATAGACCTAGAGGAACCAATTTCGTAGGTCAACCGTGGAAAACAAAAGGTTTCGAAATAACCGAAATACAAAACCGAAGCAATTACCAAGTAAGTTCGTGTATCCCAAAGTAAACTCTTAATATACTTAAATAATTATGTTCTTGAATGTATGAAAATTTAGATATTCATTGCATGAAAATCCATGAAATGTGGTAGTGTGATCGAAAAGATGATAAATGTCCCGTGTGAAATAGAAAGGGAAATCCGATGGGTAAATTATGGCTTACATGACATGAGATTCTGCATGTATTGCAGAAAAGGATTTAGCCTGGATGAGTAATTCAAAGATCTCAAAATAGAAAAGGATCTAGCCCGGACGGGTGATCCTTGAGTGATCAAGCCTCCCGAAGAATATGGGTGCATTAAGGATTTAGCCCAGACGGGTAATCCGACTGAGGTCTGAATTTAGCCTGGACTGCCAGTTAGGATCCGAACTTATGAAAGCAATTGTCGTAAAAGGGGATTTAGCCTAGACTGGTAATCATGACATTGCTCTATGAGTTATTACTACGAGGGATTTAGCCTGGACTGGTAATCCTGCCGTAAGATGTAAGGTTCGCCGTAGTGCATTCCTGAGATGATCACTTGTATGACTTGACGGTTATTGGGCTATCCATCGAGATTTTCGAGGAAATTCAATGGGACTGACATGAGAAATAAAGAATGAAAATATTGGATTGATGAGCTCATCTAAGACTAATGATATGATGTATTGTTATGAAACTAACTTGATGATTGAGTGCATGTGATAGGGGAACTATTTCATGCTTGTTGGAATTGTTGCCTAATATGGTTGTATGCTAATTAACCAGTAAGTTTACTTTCCAGTTATCCGGGCTTGCTAAGCATATAAATGTTTACCCCCTTCTCTTTTCCCTGTCTTACAGAGCTCGTGGACTTGTGAAGATTGGAAGACAGTTGGAGAATCAACACACTATTGACTGGTCTTGCTTTGGTATATAGATACTTTTATTTTGTTTAATGGCATGTATAAGGTTTTTGGTTATTTTGTTATATGTGTCATTTGGCTAGCCAATGTAAGGGCTTAAATGGTATACTTATTCTTTTGTATATGGCCATGAGATATGGCTCATATTGATGTAGGTTGTAAACCTACTAATGATGCATGTTTATGTTTTAATGTTTCATAAGATATGATGATGAGGTTTATCATGGATGGATGATTGAAATGGGACCTAATAATTTGAGAGTGGACATAGCTTATAATGGTATATGGTTATAATATGGCCTAAGTGTAAAATGTAAAATGTGCTATGTTAATCCCTAATATGAAAGGATAATTTACCATGTACTAAACCGATGAGATGAGGTTAACATGCAATGAGTTATGCCAAGGTTTTTTAAGAGTATAATTAAGCCATGTTAAATACTATTGAAGTCTTTAAGTGTGAATGGGTGATAGAGGGTAACCAAAGGCTTGGAAAATAGCCCTAAAAAGGTCCACACGGGTAGACACACGGGCATGTGTCTAGGCCGTGTGTGACACACAGTCAGCCCCCATGGGTGTGTTGCTTGGCCGTGTGTCCCCTGCACCTAAAATTTTAGGTCAGTTTGCATGGTAGTAAACACATGTGCAGAGACACGGCCGTGTGTCTTAACTGTGTGGAGGACACGGCTTAGCACACGGGTGTGTGCCTTGGCCGTATGCCTCAAAATGAGTGATGACATCATAAATAGAATGTCTGGGGTTTTGGACACGGGCGACGACGCGAGCGTGTTTAGGCTGTATGAGGGACATGGGCCAGGGACACGGGCGTGTGCTTGGCCGTGTGAAAACCCCTGTAGGTTCAAAATGAAACAAAAAAATAAATCTAGATAATTCAACACGGGTGAGGGACACGGGCATGTTCCCAAGCACAAGGGCGTGTGTTTCGCCTCCACCCGGGCGTGTAAGGCATAACCCTAGGAATTTTAATAAAACTCTCTATAGTTCTCAGTTTAGTCCCGGTTCGCTTTGTATGTTTTGGACCTCATAGGTCCATAATAGAGATAAAATGAATTTGTTTGATTGGTTTTAAATTGGAATTAAATTTGATAACCCGTATTTTCTGGTAATGCCTCGTACCTAGTCCCGATCTTAGGTACGAGTAAGGGATGTTACAAATACACCTGGAGTAATTGGGAGCACGACGATTATATCACATTTATTTTGAATGAAAATATATTTTCATTACGTATAATGGTGGTTTAACCACATTGAGCTCAACTCACAATGTATAGAGTTTGGTAGATGAGTTCTGGGGAACTTGTGGTGTGTAGCAGATGGTTGAAGTAGGAATTCATTATGCATTATGTTATGTTTATGACACTTTCGAATGGTAATGTTTATGCTATGTTAGTGTTACAATGTTATTAATGGTGAATGATATTTGAATGAATATTTGAATGTTCTTGTTGTTTAGACTCACACTAAACTAGTTAGCTCACCCCATAGTTTCAACCATCTTAGGTAATGCTTGAGATCAGGATCGGACATGGCATGCAGACATACGACAAACTTCAGACTTATAAATTATTTTGCTTACATTTTTCCTAAATTTGTTTTATTTTTAGACTGTAAAGTTATTTGGTTTGTGGTTTAGGTTTTTCTCTATGTTTTGGGGTTCTTATGCATGCATACTAATTTCTTTGATTGGATTTAAATACTTATTTTGGAACCAGACAATGAAAGTTACTCGACTTGGATTAAAGTCATCATATTTTTTTCGCTGCAAAATTCGTACTTGAATTTCTAAAATGTAAATTATAAGTCAAATATGTTTCAAAAATTAATAAGAAATTTTGTTTAATTAGATCTTATTTTATACTCGGTAACATAAAAGGCAAAGTGGTAGCTTATGTTTCTCGACAGTTGCAACCACATGAGAAGAATTATCAGACTCATGATTTAGTGATTGCAGCTATTGTATTTTTTTTAAATATTTGGCGACACCATTTGTACGGAGAAAAATGTCATATCTTCACAAATCACAAAAGCTTGAAATATTTGATGTCACAAAAAGATCTGAACTTGAGACAACGTAAATGGCTTGAATTGTTGAAACATTACGATTTGATCATTGATTATCATCCGCAAAAAGTAATGTCGTTGCTCTAAGTAGAAAATCTTTGTTTGCTTTGTGAGCTTTGAACAATCGGTTGACGTTGATTAATGATGGTTCTATATTAGATCAAGATAGAACCCGTTTTTAGTGATGTTGGAAATGGTGGTTTTGGGACCACAATTTTGACAAGTAAATTATTATTTTATTATTTATTTAGTGTCTACAGGATATTTTAAAGTCATATTAAAGTTTCATTAAGAGATTTTGACATTTGAATCGCTAATTAAGTGAAAAGGAATAAATCGTAAAAAGTGTAAAATTTGAGTTCTATTAGCTAAGGGGATCCAATGGCTTTGAAATCTTAAACTAAAGGACTTGAATGGTAAATAGACCGTTTAATGGATTAGTGGATGTGCATGGATATGGTTTCATTGAAATTATGATAGTTTTTAAAGGTTAAAATGTTAATTGAACAAATAAAACCTAAATGAAACAAAACAAATTTGGCTTCATCTTCTTTATTCATCTTATTCACTAAAATTTGAAGGAAGAATAGCCATTGTTAGGGCTTGAAGGTTCAGCTAGCCTAGGTGTGTGCATGTAAGTGATTTCAAGCCCTATTTTAAATGATTTTTATGTTTTTGAGTCCATTTTAGTTTAATCTAGCTAACCTAGGGGTTGATTTGCAAAATCGTTAAAGGTTGAGGGACTTACGATGAATTCTTTTGAATGATCTTTGATGTTAATTGATATATTATGAATCTTTATTGAAAAATAAACAAGTTTTGTTAAGTGATTTTTTTTATGAAAATGATATTTACGGGTTAATTTGTTAAAAGTATAAATTCTAGGGTTTTTACTGTGAAATGATGGTAAATATCAGTTTTTCCAAAGTCCCTTGCATATGTGGTTATTATGGAGTTAGATTGAAATGGTTAGATTTTAAGTTATAAGCTTAAGGACTAAGTTGTGAAAAGTTAAAATGATAGGAGTAAATTGGTAATTTTGCGTGAATATGAAATCTAGATTAAATTGAATTCTAAAAGTAGTTAATTGATTGAAGCTATCTATGTAGATTTAGATAAACCAAGTTCGGACTTAGATTGAGGAAAAGCTAAAGCTTCAAATTAGTTCCAGCTAACTTCTACGCCCCTAGTCATTGAGATAAGTTCGTATGAACGACAATTGTGTTAATGTTATTTAAATTGAATGTTTACTATGTTATGATTAGCGTAAATGAATCGATATATAGATAAACGTATCAATGCTATGATGAATTGACGGATATCGAGTCTTGGTTGAACCTTAGGAATTCTTAAAATACAAATGACATGTCATTAGGGATTTCATGTTTCGGGTGCTAGTCATGAATATCCTATTGATGGCTGGGGTCCTACATTTATTGTGGATTTTGCACAGCCTGTGTGAGTAGCATTGTGTAGCTTACATTCTGACCCATAGCTCGTGTGATCAGACCCATTTCATAGCTCGTGTGAGCATTAATGTAAAGGAAATGTTACGATTATATGTAAAGGCACACTTCATGTGAGCTTTCCTGAGTATTCGATGTAATTCTAGATGGTTCAACGAGCAAGAAAAAGGAATGATATGGTAAGTATATAAATGGATTGATTCATGACTTACGAAAAGGAATTATGAGCTAAGTGATACATCTACTTATGGAATTTACACATTTTATGGTTGATTTCATCTGTATCATGTGCAAGTACACTAACTTGTGATGTGGTGGTCATAGGCTCTTATTAAGCATATGGCATTAGTGATGATTTATGTTTATCCTTTAAATTGTTAAAATGACAGGGTAAGTTTAGTTCAAGTTTATATGAGCTTACTAAGTCCTTGTTGCTTATGTAGTTTCTTTACTTCGTTTTATAGATCATTAGAAGCTCAATTTGGTTGGAAGCTCATCAGAGATCTATCACACTATCCAACAATTAATTTGATAGTTTTTAAGCATTTTTGCTAAGGTTTATAATGGCATGTATAGGGTGGTTTATAATGGTGTTTTGATGAATATGTAAATGGTAATTTGGTATGTTTGTGCCTTGATGTTTTTGTATGGTTGGTGGACTTATAATGTTGGTTTAGGTAAGCTCTTTTGGTTACTTTTTGATAATTGATGGAAGTGGCATTTTGTTATAAGATGTTGGTTTAGAAATGGTCATTTATAATGTGTTTTAGGTACATAATAGAATGATATATTTATGCATAGAATTAGGTAATGTTAACATGTTTTGGTAAATGTTGTTTTGTTATAATTGTGGTGCCTTTGAATGACATATTGGTTTGTTGAAATAGGATCTTGAGATGGCATTTTGATGTGTGTTTAGGTAATGTTTAGGTCCCTTTAAAGTGTGCATTAATGGTTTGAGAAGTTAAGCATGATATGGTATTCAAATGGTTTGATTTTAGGTGATTTTTGGGTTCACACGGCCTGAGACACGAGCGTGTGACTCAACCGTGTAAGGCACATGGCCTGGCGGCATGGTCGTGTTTCATCTGAGAGTTCTTTTGTATGCAAGTTAGTGAGTTACATGTCCTAACACACGACTTGACACATGGGTGTGTGGGGCAACTTAGGGAGTTACACAGCCTGACACACGTGCGTGTGACACGGCCGTGTGACCCTACTCAAAGAGTTACACGAGTGAGGACATGGGATGGGACACCACCATATGTCCTTTATTCGAATGTTATACAGCTTGGGGTGGTTCCACATAGCCTAGCCACAAGATTGTATGTCCCCTGTTTTCAAGCTTTCTTTTTTTTCCTAAACTTTCTGTCTTATTTCAAATTAGTCCAGAATTATTACTAAGCTATTTTTAAGGCCTTGAGGGCTCGATTTAGGGATGAAATGTATGAGAAAGAATGATTTATGATATATTTAAATTATTGAATGCTATAATGTTTAAATGTTTTTGATTGCACGGTAATGCTCTGTAACCCTAATCCAACGACGGATACGAGCTAAGGGTGTTACACTTACAATGGTCCATCTAAAAAAGAACCATTTCAGAAGCATGCTGACTAAGTCGCACAAACTTAGCCTCTTAATCAGCCACTGTTTGATTACCTTGAACAGGATTTAGAAATTGTCGCTTACGAGCTTTAATGTACTAGTTGCCCATAAACTTCCTCTTAAAAACCTTAAGAAAATAATTCCAAGTCAATCTATAATAAATAGTACCCTCCTAATCGTATTCCACCAATGATGAGCCTCACCGTTAAGTAGGGACACTATAACATTCCGAAATAAGGCCTAGTTGGAATAGTGGTTCCGGGACCACGAATCTGACATCAAAATATTTATTTTATGATTGTTATGTGGCCTAGAATATGAGTATATGCATGTGTTAAAGTTTCATGAAGAAATTCTTTGAGTAAGGTGTTCAATTGGAAATTAGGGACTAAATTGAATAAATTGCAAAACTTGATTTCTAGAAGAAATTTGTATGAAATTGCTTTGGGTTATGAATTAGAAGGTCTTGGGGAGCAATTTACCCAGTTTCTAAGTTTTTGGACAAAAATGGGATTGCATGGTTGAAATTTTAAAGAAAGGGCATAAGGGCATTTTGGTCATTCAGCATTTAAGTGAAATAAAATGGGAAAATTGAATCAAAAATCAGCCATTCTTCTTCTTCATGCTGCCGAAATTTCTAGGGTTCCCATAGCTAGGGTTTTCAAGCTTTCCAAGCTTAATAATAAGTGCTCCCAAGCCTCGTTTTTCATGCTTTTTGTATTTTTAAAATCCTGGTAGCTTGCTTTCTCCATTTCTACCATATTTTATGCTAGGGTTCATGTTTAAAAATTTACCCATGCATGAGTTGCTTGTATTTTGATGGATTATGGAGGAATATGAAAGATGAATGTGTATTAAACATCTTTTCCTAGTTGATTTTCATGAAAAACCCTTATAGGGACTATTTTGAAAAAGATGTAAATGTGTGGTAGAAATGAGAAAATAATGGAAAATGTGGGCTACCATAAGAAGGAAAAGTGTTCGGCTAGGCTTGGGTAAGATAAAAAGTGCATGTGTTTCATTATACGAGCCTAGGGACTAAATCGTAAAAATATGAAAGGTTAGGGGCAAAACGGTCATTTAGACTGGAGGTAGATATGAAACTTGAAATGCATAATGTAGTGTATTAATGAGTTAATTTTGTTGATATAGACCCTCAGGAATAAATTCCGAAGGTTGATCAAGGAAAACGCAAGGTTTCGGAATAACCGAAACATAACTCTGAAAAGAATACCAGGTAAGTTCGGATAACTTAAAGTAAACCCCTAATATGCATAATTGTATGATTTATGAATGCATGATGATTGCATTTATTATTGGCATGAAATATCATAGAAATTCATATTTGATGATAACATGTGAAAAATGTCTAGGTTGAGGTTAAAAAAGGGAATTCGATGGACAAACCCTATTTGACATATGAATTGAGGTCCTGCATGTGTTGCAGTAAGGATTTAGCCCGGACGGGTAATCCGTGATCTCAAGTATGAAAAGGATCAAGCCCGGACGGGTGTTCCTTGAATAATCAAGCCTCCTGAAAAATATGTGTGCATTATGGCTTTAGCCTGGACGAGTAATCCGATTAGGATCTGAATTTAGCCTGGACTGGTAATTCAGATCTGAGCTCATTAAGGGTGTTTGTCGCTAAAAGGGATTTAGCCTAGACTGGTAATCCCAACATCACCTTATGAGTTCATGATATGGGGGATTTAGCCTGGACTGGTAATCCTACCATGAGATGTGAGGTTCGCGGGAGTGTATATATGTGAAATGATCATTCGTAAGAATTGACGGATAATGGGTATTCCATCGAGATTTCCTAGAAACTCAAAGGGATTAATATGATGTATGTCAATAAGATGATGAATGATGGGCTCATCTACATAAATTACATGATGCTTTGTTATGTAACTAACTCATTGATTGAGTGCATGTGATAGGAAATCATCTCATAATTGATGATTTCATGATTTAAATATGGATGTATGCTAATTACTCGGTAAGTTTACTAAGCATGTTAATGCTTACCTCTCTCTTCTTCCCTGTTCCACAGAGCTCGAGGACTCATAAGGATTAGAAGACGATTGGAGAGTCAACACACTATCAACTAGACAAGCTTTGGTATAAAGATTTTGTTTGTTTTGTTCAATGGCATGTATAGTATTTTTGAGTATTTTGTTTTATGTGTCATTTGATTTGCCAAATGAAGGCATGTAAAAAAAATATGTTTATCTCTTTGTATATGGCCACGAAAATTGGCTTAATTGAAGTAGGCTAAGACCTACGAATTTATGCATGGTTTTATTTACAAGTGATGGGTCGTTACCAATTGGCAATGAGCCACATGAACGAGCCAATTTCGGATGAATTAAAGTGACATGGGAACCCATAAACCCTAAATGAGGAATAACCTATCATGTATGAAACCAATGATATGAGGTTTCCATACATCTAGTTTAATCAAGATTATTTACAAGTGTATAATTGTATTTTACTTTGAGTTTGGTAACCACTAAGCATAAGTAGTAGAAAGGGGTGACTGAAGGCTTGGAAAATAGCCTATTAGAGGCCACATGGTTAGACACACAGGCGTGTGTCCAGGCCGTGTGTGACACACAGTTCTCTCCCATGAGCGTGTGCTATGGCCATGTGTCCCTGCACTTAAAATTTTAACTCAACGTTGTACACGGGTAGGCCACACGTGCGTGCGACATGGCCGTGTTAAAAAGACAGTGTCATCCAAGGGCAGGCAGCACGGGTGTGTGCCATGGTCGTGTTGATAAGTCAGTGTTGTCCACGGCTAAAGGGCATGGGTGTGCCCCAAGCCACACGGGTACGTGAATCCACACGGCCCCCCTACACTGGCGTGCGACACTTTACGATAAAGGAAAATTTCCTAAGGAGCCTAAGGTTTGCAAATATGCCCGAATATGTCCCGCATTGCCTCTAGGTATGTTATAGATCTCGAAGGCCTATATAAGGGACGAGATATTCATGGTTGAGAGGTTTTAAGTTGGAGCAAAAATTTGCGACCCAAATAGTGTGTTTCAAGTGTAAAGTCCTGGTAATGCCTCGAACCCTATCCCAGCGTTCGGTAGGGTGAGGGGTGTTATATTTATTGGTATCAAAGCTATGGTTTAGTCGGCTCTAGGAGTACCGTAGAGGATGTTAAAGTTCCCTACACATGCCATAATTCGAATGTTGATAGTGTGACATCTCCTAATTGTTTAAACTATTTTGAATATAGTGAATGTCTTTTAATCAAGCACAAGATGAGTCCGAGGGAGCCGAGAGCCATGCTCCAGCTTCTGTACAACGAGTTGTATCTAGTAGTAGTAGAAGGCTGACGTCAGAAGGCCGAGAAGAGGCCTGAGCTGCCTTCTTTGATATGATGGATGAATGGTTTGGGGATTATTTGAGAAATAACCCTAATATACCTAGGCCTCCCTCGCCCCCTAACCAACCTGATGAGGATGTGCCACGAGGTATGGCACCGGTGAGAATCGGTAAATCCCCGGTAGATAAGCTTAGAAAGTATGGGGCTGAGGAATTCAGAGTTAAAGTTGATGATGACACTGAAAGAGCTGAGTTTTGGCTCGAAAATCCTACACGAGTGCTAGATGATTTGTCATGCACACCCGAAGAATGTTTGAAGTGTGCTGTGTCCTTTTTGAAGGACACTGCATACAATTGGTGGAAGACCGTATCCTTAGTAGTGCCAAAAGAAAATATTACTTGAGATTTCTTCCAAGCAGAGTCTAGGAAGAAATACATTAGCCAATGGTTTTTGTACTCGAAGTGAAAGGATTTCCTAGAACTCAAACAAGGGAACAAGACTATAGCAGAATATGAGAGAGAGTTCGTATGGCTAAGTCAGTACGCAACTGAATGGGTCCAAATAGAATCGAAAATGTGTAAACGCTTCGAGGAAGGTCTGAATGAGGATATCAAGTTGTTGATTGTGATCTTGGAAATACGGGAGTTTGCCACATTAGCCGATCAGGCCAAGAAGGTCGAGGAACTTAATAATGAAAGAAAACAAGCTAAGAGAGAGGCTTGAGTTGCGAGCAAGAGGTCTAGCGGTAAAACACTCTCGTTCTCCATGAAGAAAGCCAGGAGCCTACATGAACGCTCCACTTCATCATTGGGATATTCGGGTAGATTAAGAAGCTCTAAACGACGAGGTCAAAAATCTTCCTCCCCAATGGTAACTAGTGTGGGGAGTGTAGATGATCAAAAACCGAAGTGTAAGAGCTGCAACAAATTTCATTTGGGAGAGTGCTAAATGAAGAGTGGCGCATGTTTCAGATGTGATTTTCTTGATCACTTTCGTAGAGATTGCTCGGAATGAGCTGAAAAAGAAGTGGAAATAGCCTTGAAGTCGAGTGGTCCCATTCCACGAGGTAGACCTCAGAGATACCCTGGGAGTGCTAGTGGCAATCGAGGTGTGACTAAAGATGCTGCAAAATTAGAGGTTCAAGCCCCGGCAAGAACGTATTCGATACGTGCTCGAGAGGAAGCCGCTGCTCCTGATGTTATTACGGGTACTTTTTCTCTTTTTAATATAAGTGTTGTTGCTTTAATTGACTCGAGGTCGACGCATTCATATATCTGCATGAGATTGGCGTCTAGTATGAACATACCTGTTGAACATATAAAAGATATTATTAGAGTGTCGAACCCATTAGGCAGATCAGTTCTAGTTGATAAAGTTTGTAAGAATTGTCCTTTGACGATTCAAGGTTATTGTTTTTCGGCTAACCTTATGTTGTTACCATTTGATGATTTTGATGTAATACTAGGTATGGATTGGTTAGCCCTTCATGATGTAACTGTGAATTGTGGTAGTAAGTATATTAAGTTAAAATGCCCGGATGGTAAAATTCTACGGGTCGAATCAAGAGAATTGGGTTCGTCACCAGTTGTAATCACGGCAATGGTTGCCCATATATATATGAGAAAAGGATATGAAGCCTACCTTACGTTTGTACTGAACATAAAGGAAAGAGAGCTGAAAATCAAGTCCATGCCGATAGTATATGAGTACCTAGATGTGTTTCTGAAGGAATTACCCGGATTACCTCCTGAAAGGGAGATAGAGTTTGGTATTGAATTGGTGCTAGGGACGACTCCAATTTCTATTGCCCCGTATAGAATGACACCTACCGAGCTAAAGGAGTTAAAAGCACAGTTACAAGAACTGACGGATAAAGGATTCGCTAGACCAAGTTTTTCACCTTGGGGTGCCCCTGTGTTGTTCGTAAAGAAAAAATATGGTTCGATGAGGTTATGTATCGATTATCAGCAACTGAACAATGTGACTATCAAGAATAAGTATCTTTTGTCAAGGAACGATGATTTGTTTGACCAGTTGAGAGGAGCCACCGTATTCTCCAAGATAGACTTGAGGTCTGGCTATTATCAGCTGCGAGTTAAAGACTCGGATGTACCCAAGACAACTTTCAGAACGAGGTATGGCCATTATGAATTTCTTGTCATGCCGTTTGGGCTGATGAATGTACTGGTTGTGTTTATGGATCTAATGAATAGGATCTTTTGGCCATATTTGGATAAGTTTGTCGTTGTGTTTATTGACGACATTTTGATCTACTCTAAAGATGAAACAGAACATGTGAAGCACCTGAGAATTGTGTTGTAGATCTTGTGGGAAAGGCAACTGTATGCTAAGTTTAGCAAGAGTGTGTTTTGGCTGCAGGAAGTTGGATTTTTGGGTCACATAGTTTCGGGTGAAGGCATCCGAGTTGATCCAAGTAAGATTTCTGCAATTGTTGAATGGAAATCGCCTAAAAATGTAACCGAGGTTAGAAGCTTTTTGGGCTTAGCCGGTTACTATCGAAGGTTTGTAAAAGGATTTTCCATGATAGCAACTCCGATGATGAAGCTGCTGCAGAAAGACGTTAAGTTTGAATGGATAGAGAAGTGTCAGCAAAGTTTTGAGAAGTTAAAAACATTGCTGACCAAAGCCCCTGTTTTAGTGCTACCTGAACCGGAAAAAGAGTTTGTGGTCTATAGTGATGCATCCTTAAATGGATTGGCTTGTGTACTTATGTAAGACGGCAAAGTGATAGCCTATGCTTCACAACAATTGAAGCCTCATGAGAAGAATTATCCATCCTACGACCTAAAGCTTGCCGCTATTGTTTTTTCCTTAAAAATTTGGATGCATTATTTGTATGGTGAGATTTTCTATATATTCACGGACCAAAAGAGTTTGAAATACTTGATGACTCAGAAAGAATTAAATTTGAGACAATGAAGATGGTTAGAATTAATTAAGGATTATGATCTGATTATCGACTATCACCCGGGAAAGGCAAATGTGGTCGCTGATGCATTGAGTAGAAAATCCCTGTATGCTTTGAGAGCCATGGATACTCGTTTGACATTTCTTGATGATGGTTTAGCTCAGCTCGGCCAACATTTCTGCAGGAAATTCATGATGCTCAGCTTAATGATGATGACTTGCAAGCAAAAAGGGCTCAATGTAAGTCTAGTGTTGAGTCAGATTTCTGAATTAGTTCTAATGGATGTTGGATGTTCAGAGATAGCGTTTGTGTACCTAGAGACAATGAACTTATTCGAAAGATTTTGCAAGAAGCACATAACAGTCGTTTTTCTGTTCACCCGGGAAGTACCAAGATGCACAACGATTTAAAGAAGATGTACTGGTGGAACGACATGAAAAGAGATGTTTCTGAATTTGTATCGAATGCCTAGTATGTAAGCAAGTTAAAGCTGAACATCAAGTGCCTTCAGGTTTGTTACAGCCAGTAATGGTCCCCGAATGGAAGTGGGACAGAGTTACCATGGACTTCGTGATGAGATTACCTTTGACTCTGAAAAAGAAAGATGCGATATGGATTATAGTGGATAAATTGACAAAGTCAGCTTATTTTATCCCGGTAAAGATGAATTATTCCCTTGATAAATTGGCCAATTTTTGTATTTCTGAGATAGTAAGATTGCACGGAGAACCAATGTCGATTATTTTAGACAGAGATCCGAGGTTCACTTCGAGATTCTGAAAGAAGTTACAAGAAGCCTTGGGTACAAAGTTGAGCTTTAGCACAGCTTTTCACCCTCAGACCGATGGTCAGTCTAAGCGGATGATTCAGATTCTTGAGGACATGTTGCGTTGTTGCATCCTCAAATTTCAGGGTAGCTGGGAAAAATACCTGCCATTGTTAGAATTTGCCTACAACAATAGTTTCCAAACAAGTTTAAAGATGGCGTCTTATGAGGCCTTGTATGGTAGAAAGTGCCAAACTCTATTGTACTGGATAGAACTCAAGGAAAATCAGATTCATGGAGTTGATCTGATTAAAGAAACTGAAGAAAAAGTTAAAGTGATTCGGGATTGTTTAAAAGCGGCATCAGATAGGAAAAGGTCTTATGCTAATCTGAAAAGAAAGGAAATTGAGTTTCAAGTTGGAGATAGAGTATTCTTGAAAATATCTCCATGGAAAAAAGGTATTGAGATTTGATCAGAAAGGTAAACAGAGTCCACGATTTATCGGACCATACGAGATCACCAAAAGAGTTAGACCGTTAGCCTATTGTTTGGTGTTGGCACCCGAACAGGAAAAGATTCGACCGGACATGACTTATGAAGAGGAACCGGTTTAGATATTAGCTCGTGAAGTTAAACAGTTGAGAAATAAAGATGTGGCTCTTGTAAAAGTTCTATGGCATCGACATGGTGTAAAAGAGGCTACATGGGAGCCAGAAGAAACCATGAGATGTCAATATCTGAATCTGTTTTCTGGTAAGACTTTCGAGTACGAAATTCCCTAAGGGGGGAGAAATGTAACATCTCGAAATAGGGCCTAGTCAAAATAGTGGTTTCGGGACCACGAATCCGACATCAAAATATTTATTTTATGATTATTATAAGGCCTAGAATATGAGTATATGCATGTGTTAAAGTTTCATGAAGAAATTCTTTGAGTAAGGTGTTCAATTGGAAATTAGGGACGACTAAATTGAATAAATTGCAAAACTTGATTTCTAGAAGCAATTTTTATGAAATTGCTTTGGGTTATGAATTAGAAGGTCTTGGGGAGAAATTTTCCCAATTTCTAAGTTTTTGGACAAAAATGGGCTTGCATGGTTGAAATTTTAAAAAAAGGGCATAAGGGCTTTTGGTCATTTAGCATTTAAATGAAATAAAATGGGAAAAAATGAACAAAAAATCAGCCATTCTTCTTCTTCATACTATTGAAATTTCTGGGGTTTTCAAGCTTTCTAAGCTCAATAGTAAGTGCTCCCAAGCCCCGTTTTTCATCCTCTTTGTATTTTTGAAATCCCGGTAGCTTGCTCTCTCCATTTCTACCCATATTTCATGCTAGGGTTTATGTTTAAAAATTTACCCATGCATGAGTTGCTTGTATTTTGATGGATTATGGAGGAATATGAAAGATGAATGTGTATTAAACATCTTTTCTTAGTTGATTTTCATAAATAAACCCTTATAGGGACTATTTTGCAAAAGATGTAAATGTGTGGGAGAAATGAGAAAGTAATAGAAAATGTGGGCTACCATAAGAAGGAAAAGTATTCAGCTAGGCTTGGGTAAGATTGAAAGTGCATGTGTTTCATTATACGAGCCTAGGGACTAAATCGTAAAAATATGAAAAGTTAGGGGCAAAACGATCATTTGGACCGCGGGTAGATATTAAACTTGAAATGCATAATGTAGTGTATTAATGAGTTAATTTTGTTGATATAGACCCCGAGGAACAAATTTCAAAGGTCGATCAAGGAAAACGCAAGGTTTCGCAATAGCCGAAACATAACTCTAAAAAGAATACTAGGTAAGTTCGGATAACTTAAAGTAAACCCCTAATAGGTAAGTTCGGATAACTTAAAGTAAACCCCTAATATGCATAATTGTATGATTTATGAATGCATGATGATTGCATTTATTATTGGCATGAAATATCATAGAAATGCATATTTGATGATAACATGTGAAAAAAGTCTCGGTTGAGGTTGAAAAAGGGAATTCGATGGACAAACCCTGTTTGGCATGTGAACTTAGATCCTGCATGTGTTGCAGTAAGGATTTAGCCCGGACGGGTAATCCGTGATCTCAAGTATGAAAAGGATCTAGCCTGGACGGGTGTTCCTTGAATGATCAAGCCTCCCAAAGAATATGTGTGCATTATGGATTTAGCCCGGACTGGTAATCCGATTAGGGTCTGAATTTAGCCTGGATTGGTAATTCAGATTCGAGCTCATTAAGGGTGTTTGTCGTTAAAAGGGATTTAGCCTAGACTGGTAATCCCAACATCACCTTATGAGTTCATGATATGGGGGATTTAGCCTGGACTGGTAATCCTACCATGAGATGTGAGGTTCGCGGGAGTGCATATATGTGAAATGAACATTCGTAAGAATTGATGGATAATGGTTATTCCATCGAGATTTCCTAGAAACTCAACGGGATTAATATGATGTATGTTAATAAGATGATGAATGATGGGCTCATCTACATAAATTACATGATGCTTTGTTATGTAACTAACTCATTGATTGAGTGCATGTGATAGGGAATCATTTCATAATTGATGATTTCATGATTTAAATATGGATGTATGCTAATTACTCGGTAAGTTTACTTTCCGATTATTTGAACTTACTAAGCATGTAAATACTTACCCCTCTCTTCTTCCCTATTCCATAGAGCTCGAGGACTCATAAGGACTGGAAGATGATTGGAGAGTCAACACACACTATCAACTAGACCAGCTTTGGTATTAAGATTTTGTTTGTTTTGTTCAATGGCATAATAGTATTTTTGAGTATTTTGTTATATGTGTCATTTGATTTTCCAAATAAAGGCATGCAAAAAAAATATGTTTATCTCTTTGTATATGGCCACGAAAATTGGCTTAATTGAAGTAGGCTATGACCTACGAATTTATGCATGGTTTTATTTACAAGTGATGGGTCGTTACCAATTGGCAATGAGTCACATGAACGAGCCAATTTCGGATGAATTAAAGAGACATAGTAGCCCATAAACACTAAATGGCAAATAACCTATCATGTATGAAACCAATGATATGAGGTTTCTATACATCTAGTTTAATCAAGATTATTTACAAGTGTATAATTGTATTTTACTTTGAATTTGGTAACCACTAAGCATAAGTAGTAGAAAGAGGTGACTAAAGGCTTGGAAAATAGCCTATTAGAGTCCACATGGTTAGACACACAGGCGTGTGTCTAGTCCGTGTGTGACACATGGTTCTCTCCTATGGGCGTGTGCTATGGCCGTGTGTCCCTTGCACTTAAAATTTTAACTCAAAGTTGTACACAGGTAGGCCACACGGGCGTGCGCCATGGCCGTGTTAAAAAGATAGTGTCATCCACGGGCAGGCAGCACGGGTGTGTGCCATGGCCGTGTTGATAAGTCAGTGTTGCCCACGGCTGAAGGGCATGGGCGTGCCCCAAGCCACACAAGCGCGTGAATCCACACGGCCCACCTATACGGGCGTGTTACACTTTATCATAAAGAAAAATTTCCTAAGGAGCCCAAGGTTTGTCGAATGTGCCCGAATATGTCCTGCATTGCCTGTAGGTATGTTATAGGTCTCAAAGGCCTACATAAGGGATGAGATATTCATGGTTGAAAGGTTTTAAATTGGAACAAAAATTTGTGACCCAAATAGTGTGTTTCAAGTGTAAAGTCCTGGCAATGCCTCGAACCCTATCCCGACGTTGGGTACGGGTGAGGGGTGTTACAGACACAACACAACCCAACATTTCCTCATCAGAATAGGACATCTATTCAAAGATCCTTTCAACTCCTTCCAACCAGCTGCTGAAGATGTTCAAGCGATAACCAATGGTTCTCAGGTGCAGGATTAGCAAGTGCAAGAGCAAGGTTAACACCGACAATTCGTTGAAATGGTCAAATTATTGCTTCCATCAGAGGGTCTATGATCTCATCAGGTATGTGCACTCTACATGGAGGTATAGGAGGTGCAGAGGATGTACCATCCTCTTGATCACTAGCTCTCTACAGGAGGTGCAGAGGATGTACCATCCTCTTGATCATTAGCTCTCACACTAACACTTCTATGAGGTATATCTAATAATCTAGCATACAAAAAAACAAATAAAAAACAATGTGTTAGTGGTGGGGGAATGATCCAAGTCTCATTCTTGGAAGGAAACTTTAGGATTAAAGCAATGTGTTCTCATTCCTACCCCACATACAATTCAATTAGAACATTTCAATCAATCTCATGCAATTCAATCAGAGTCATATCAATAGTTTCAAGAAAATAGAGAGACTTAGACTCATGAGTTTTAAAACTCCAAACACACCACAACCACATAGGTCTGAGAGTTAATGAACCTAGAGCTCTGATACCACCAAATGTAACACCCAATACCCGGGCTGGTCGCCACGCCCGAATATCAAGGTGTCACACCACCATCTCATGTCAAATACAGCAAGTAAAAGCTTATTCTAAAAAAAATGTCTTCCATTTTAACATTTGTATAGGTTTAGAGTCTATCTTAAGCTTTAGTTATTGTCGTTACATGCATACATTAAATAGACTTAAAATATTAATTAAACATGCATATGGTCCGTTTCAGCAAAATCTCAAAACATCAATGTAGGTATTGATACTAAAAACATGGTATTGATATTTTGCTCAAGAGGTATCGATACCGCTTGGACAATCGGTACCAAAATTGCTTTCTATTTTTTACTTAAAAACCTAAACTTCAAAAATTATCGGTACCCTTACCGAAGCATCAATATTTCTTCTCCGAGTACTGATACTCGAGATAAGGTATCGATATCGAATCACTATTATATTTTTGTGTACGTTTGAAAATACAGAGGTCTCATTTTTTAAAACATGAATATCGATACCTTTGCTCCAAACCTGAAAAATACAACATTTTTAAGCATATAAGTCATTCCAACTCATACTAGTTCAACATGCTATCATATCATCATCAAATAAACACCGAAACGACCATAATGATAGTTTCAAACATCAAAAGGAAATCCGAGCAATAGTCAACATATTACCAAACAAATCCCAAAATCCTAAGAGTAATTAAATTATTGAGACAACTTAAAATATCATATCCAATACTAGCACAAAGACTATCACATTGCCTTATTCCCAAAACATAACCAATTAATAAACACCTACGAATAACAAAAATGGACTTGCTTGGATCTCCCCTCGAAACCACACCGCTCACACTGACACACAACTACTCTATAAAGTTTAAGAAGGGAGTGGGTAAGCTTAACAAGCTTAGTGAATGCTCAGACTAACCACAATGTACACACAATGTCAAAGGTCAATCAAGAGCATACTACAAACTTATTCACAACCATATTACATTCAAGTCAGAATTACATATTCATGCCTCATTAATTCACTAAACATATTATTCATAATTAAAAGCATCCGTCTTTTATTGTGTTATCATAACATATAAGATCATATTTAAACGATAAATTGACATAGCAACCACATCCTCATTTAGGCAAACATCAAATTATACACATAAACATTTTAAGATAATTTGGCACTTGAGCTATGAAATGTAAAAGTGAGCTCTATCATCACTAATCGGATACGCAGATCTCCAACACACTAACCATAGACTCATAAAGTCAAACATGTCCCAAAAGTGAAGCATAAATCTAACATTCTCCAACAAACCAAACAAATTCCATTGAATGGAGCTTAACTCACATTCTGTTATCACTTGAACGTGTCCCAATGCCTCAATGCCCAAATCTCAACACATATAGCATGCCAACTATATCCAACTGTCTCATAAGATTTCAAGGCCAAAATATCCACATTATAATTACACATTTTTAATTACTGATTTAATGCACATCATCTCTATTCATATTCGTCAATTCACATCACAAACTTGTACACTATGCATGCTTATCAAATTTATATTTAATTACACTTAAAGTGCCATAATAATTTTCATTGAGCCATCATATATTCATAAACATATGAGTGTAATAAAATAAGTTTATCACTTACAAAAACATGTTACATTAGCACCATATTCCACAATGCAACACATACATACTTACCGGCTTTTGCACACTTTCACTGCACATCTTTATATCGCTAACACAACATCATTATTATCATTTGACATATCTAATATACTCATAATACAATACAATTCACAGTATTGCATCATAATAATCAATTCATAGTTATTCATATATTCACATAATTTGCCAAAAATAAAATAAGGAAAATAGAAAGCTTACACTTGGAACTTAGGATAAAGGTTTAGGCTAATCCTAAGCTTCCAATCAACATTAAGAATCATGTCTACAAGTAGCAATTCCAAGAACTCACCAATTACGCTTTCACCAAAAAGCCAAAAGCTTAAACTAGCTTTTCTTTGTCTTTTGCCTAGCTTGAAGAAGGTCCTAACAGTTCTGAAGCTTTACCAAATTAAATCATACAGTAATCACAACTAACATTCAGCCAAAGACTCACTAAAATCATCTAAAACACAAGCCTAAGTTTTCTTGTAATCGAAACATTTAACATAGCAAACTTTAAATTTGAATATCTCGGTCTATACTAAATATTTTTGCCTAAAACCAATTTCATTCATCTTATAATTCATCTAAGACTAATTCTCAACCTTTAAACTACACAAAACTACTCAATTCATGGTACTGACTTTTTCAACATGTTTTATGGCTATTTTCTGAAAATTCATTAAAAATTAAGAAATCTTTAACGAAACTTCAAAGTAAGTTTAGAAACCTTCTAATCATGTTAAAAATAAGTTGATAAACACTATGAAACTGCATTTTTACTCAAAATCCTAAAATCCTCTATTAACGACCCAATTTTTGGCTTTTATTTAAAAGATGCGATTTAATGGGTAATAATTCACTTTTAAAGACTAGATAAAATTTAAAAGTCATAAGGAATTGAATCGTTACCTTAGATGATGAAAAATAGAGCGTTTGGTCAAAAACTCGAAAAACCCACAAGCTTGACAATAGAGGAAACTATGGTGTTTTGGGTGCTTTTCTTGGTTTTTATAGAGGTTTATAACTTAAGAGATGATATAAATCAAAAGGAATTAGAATTTGGAGTTCAAAATTGATTGAAATAGCAAAAGAGAATCAAGGGATGGCTAACACAAATTTTGGGTAGATTTTACATGAAATAACTTGGAGAATAGAGGTTTTTTAGCTTGATTTTTGAAATCTAGTTAAATTGCTTCATAATAACTCTTAAGTTGGACTCTTTTGCAAATCAGTCCTATTTTCAAAATTAAAGCTATTTAAAACTTATTTTCAGAAATTAATTTAATTTTCTAAAAACCATAATTGAAAACAATACCGGTATGTCATGTTACAAAATTTCGAACACTCAAAGACTAAAATTCCTAAAATACCCCTAAAACTCTTGGGCCTTATTTTGGGGTGTGACATAATGTAATACAAGATCTATTTTAGAGCTGTCTAATGATGAATGGTCAAAGCTGATATAAATTTGCTGACAACACTGACTATATAAGGGATATCCAAATGAGTTACTACGAGATAGTTCAACATTCTTACAAATCTTCTATACCGCTCAAGATCCTTAAATAGACCATCATCATCTTTCATGAGATACAAATTAGGAACCATAAGAGTGTTGTATGGTTTAACTCTTATTTTCCTTGTTTCTTTTAACAAGAGAAACACATACTTCCTTTAAGATAAGAAAATCCCTTTGTAACACCCCTTACTCGGTCTGGTCGTCGGACCCAAGCTATGAGATGTTACTACTATAATCGAAACTAAAAACTTTAAAAAAATCATACAATAATCATTTTCATTTAAATCATAATTATATGACATCATTCAAATATAAATAGAGACTAAATCGAGCTTACGGATGCTCTATTGATGACCCGTGCATTAATTAGGAGCAAATTGAAAAGTTTGGAAATTTAAAATCCACGTTGTGACGAGCCAGTCTTTCGTCGTGACTTTGTTAGATAGTGAATCATGCATGATGTCAAACCACTTAACGTTGAGACATCATAGGCTGTTGGTCGATATTGCGATGAGAAGAATTCCACATTGCGACAAGGACTTTGTTTTTGGTAAAATATGGTCATTTGGTACCTAATTTGCGCCAATCCAAACCATTTTCCCAAATGATACATATTTTGCGATTCAAACTTGTACAAAAGTTGATTAAACACATACCAAAAAATCCCTTTAACCAACCATAAGACCATTCAAGTAATTCCACATTAAATAGACACTTTATTAAACATAAAAACCTAAGTAATCCTCACAACTTGCAAACATGATCAAAACATGTCGAAACATGCCAAAACATTTCATATAACAATCCCTAATCATCTATCCAATATGCCTCAATGTCACCATTTCATAACAAGGTTATATATGTATTATGACCTGCCATAAATCATAGTGGCGTATTAAGTATTTTTTGGCACTTAACGAGTTTGTTTTCTAGGTATTCTAATATATTTTATTGCTTTTTTTCATTTCTTACTTTAGGATTAAAATATTGAAAAATAAGCATTTTTATGCATTATTTTGAGTTAGTTGACCTAATCGGGCCAATACTGGACTTAGTGTGATTTTAATAAGCTAATTAAGTGTGTAAGATATCCCTTTGGAGGGCCAGAAGCATTAAAAATTATAGTTGGGTCATAACACAAGCTTTTGGAGTCACACCACATCTGAGTTGGTCTAAATATTCACATTCGAAGTTATGTGTCGCAACATAGGTGTGTCGTGGGGCTAAAAATAAACAAGGGTGTTTTCATTTGCACAACCATCTTTTTATGTAATTAAGCTAGTGTTTACCCTAATTAGGGTTGCTAAAGTTCTCTATAAATAATTAAGTAGTGGAAAGCTTTAAGAGCTTTTTTCCAAAGTAGTTTTAGGGTTTATTGTAATAAATTTAGGTTAGTTTAAGTTTTACTTTGTTGATCTAAAATAATTATTTCTTGTTCTTCGATTTAGATTCTATTTGAATCCAAGTCTTTGTAATTCAATATTCCAGTATTTTTCTCTTATTCTTTGTTTGCAAATAATGAGATCTTAAGCACTGTCAAAGAATTTTCCTATTCCGAGCACTCCATATCATACGGACAATTTCCATATTTTATATTTTATATTAATTTGTGTTCTTTGCATGATTTATTTAATTGTAGAAAAGATGATTTTTAAGACTATGAGTGGCTAGATCTTTAGGAAGATTAATGAGTAGTTATGGGAGTGATTAAAGGAAGAGTTACGATTTTTCCAATAAGATTAGTTGATGTGAATGCATGTGTTTTTAAACCCTAGGCTTGATGACCGAGGAAGTAATATATATAAACAATCGAGTGAGGTGGTTACCAAGTAAATTGTGTATTTATCCCAGCCAAGAAAGCGAGTCCAAGAGGTAAGCGTGTTGTCACACTTAGTTTCCACTAAGTCCAAAAATTAAAAAATAATTGGAGGATGAAATTGAAAGAAGCCATAAGTTGGTGACCTCTACTAGAAAGTGAGGAGAATATAACAATTGATTTGGACTTTTTGAAATCCAGTGCTGGTCGGTTGGACTCAAAACAACTGGTTCATTAGTGGGAGACACAATGATTGTCATTAGATAAATTTTACACAGTTGAAGACCGTGCGATAAGTGTAACACCCCTAATCTATATCCGTCACCAGAACAGGGTTACAGAGTATTACTTAAACTTTCAGAACATTTTCAGATAATTTACAACTATTACTATTCACTTTTTAAAATTGTTCGTAACGTCCCTTAAATGGACCCTTGAGGCCCAATATGAGCTTTAAAATCGAATCGGGACTTAATCGAAAACTTTAAGAATTTTCACAAAATTTCAAAATTTTCTAAGGTGCAGGGCTCATATGCTCGTGTGGTCCAAGGGACACACCCGTGTGACCCTGGGACACGCCTGTGCTACATGCCGTGTTCGACCTAGTGTAACTCTCTGACTTGTGCACACAGCCCCACCACAAGCCCCTGTGCTAGGCCGTGTGGTTAACTAATTTGCTTCAAAATTAGGCACAGGTTTCACATGGCCCAGACATACACTCATGTTCTAGGCTGTGTAGCACACATGGCTAAGACACACGCCCATGTCTCTGCTAGTGTGCTCAATTCTGAGCATTCTGTTTTCTCAAATTTAAGATGCAAGGGACACACAGCCTAATCACAAGCCCATGTCCCATGTACCAGGCCGTGTGTCACATACGATCTAGACACACGCCTGTGTGTTTGCCCGTGTGGACAAAATAAAGCCATTCCTAGCTTTATTTCTCACCCAAAATCATACCAAATTCCTGCACCAAATTTACATCCAAATACCAACCATTTCAAGCATTCAAATTAAGCTAACTCTATCATTCAACATGGCATATCATTACATGCATACATGTTTACAATCTTACCTTAGTTTAGTCCACATGTTAGACATAATTTGATCAATCACTTAACATATTGAAACTACCATAGTATGACATTACAAATACATCAAAACATGCCATTACTAGCCATTCCAATGGCTAGGTTACAAAAATCATTATCATTTACATGCCAATATGGCCAAAATAACCTATACATACCATTATAACCATAATTGATTTATCGTATTGTACCGACATGGGCCGATGGATAGTGTGAGTGATCTTTGCCAAGCTTCCACTCCAACGAGCTTCCGATTTACTATAAAACAGGGAAATAAAACTAAGTAAGCATAAAATGCTTAGTAAGTGATAAACCGTAATTTATACATATTTTTATCCCATGCTTAGCACATTTATGGATGGTTTCTCCTTAGATTTAGTGAATTCAATACTCCTAATCCTTTAATTTCATGTTTTATACTAAGGTGAGCATAGGAGAGTACAAAGAGCAAGAAACGGGCTGAAAATGAAGAAAATGGACCCACATGGGAAATCAACACGGCCTGGACTTCCTCACACGAGCATGTCATACGACCGGGTCCATTTGGCAGGGTCGAAGCACGACTTACACGGGTAGACTACACGCCCGTGGCTATTCAACAGCCTTGACCATGGGCTGGAGTAATCGCACACGGGCGTGTCACATGGGCGTGTCCCTGCTGAGCCAAAGCATAGCCCTATTCCAAAAAGGCCACTTTTGAGGGCTCTTAGACATTCTAAAGCCTATTTAAACACTGGATGAGGCACTTAGAATAGACGCGCGGAGTAGGAGGCAAGGAATTACTCAAGGGAAGCCGATTGATCCATCTCAGAAGCTGGATTCATTGTCAAAATTGAAGATCTCCCTTCAATTTCCATTCAGTGGTTTTGGGTTTTCTTTATGTTTTGTTATCTTTATTCATGTGAGATGTTTTCTTTCATAAGTATGAATTAAACCCCCTAAATACCTAAGGGGAATGAAACCTAAGATAGATCTTGTTATTATTATCTGAATTGTATGATAAATATTTGACTTGTTCTTAATTATGTGTTCTTAATTCTTGTTTTAATATTCCAGGATATTGATTCAAGTTAATGCTCTTATTCAGAGGAGGAATATACCCTGTCTAAGAGTAAATTTGTCGTAATTATGCGGAGTTGATTGCATGCCAAGAGATAGGGTGATAAGATTTTGCCGGATTAGGGTGAAACCTAATAAAGGGATCCATAGATCGAATTAATGCAACATTATAGTGTTAATTAGAAAGAGATTTCAATTAATCAACCTAGGTTTAGATGTTATTAGTCTCGGGAGAGATAATAATATAACTTAGGAATTCCTACGGGTCAAGTCAAATGAATAAATCGTCTGATTCAGAGTCAAATAACAAGTGAAGTCTAGGTGGATTTTTCCTTGGGCATTGTCTTAATCAATCAAATTTTCCCAAAAGCTTTTCCCCAAGTTTTCTCTGTGCACTCTTAGTTTAGTTAATTAGTTTAGATAAACAAATCCCTTAATTTTTAGGCTAGATAATAAAAAGAAAGTAATTACTAGTACTCCTGGTTCCTTTGGGTTCGACAATCCGGTCTTGCTAAAGCTATACTACTATTCGATAGGTACACTTGCCTTCATCGTGATAATATTTAGTTTCAAGAACGATTAATTATAAATTTTTAAAACCTGTTGTGAATATCACGTATCAAGTTTTTGGCGCCGTTGCTGGGGAACTAGGATATTAGGAACACTTGATTTTTATTACTTTAGCCATTCTAATTTATTTGAAATTTAAATTTTTATATTCTTTTCTAATTTTTCTTTTATTCGTTCCTGGCAGGTTTTTATAGTGTATGACTAGAAGAAACCCATCGGGACTATTACTGTTTGATAGTGAGATCTATCGCACAGTTCGTAGAAACCGAAGAGAAATAAGGTGAAGCTTACGATATACAGAGGAAGAGCAAGAGGACGATACTTCAACTAGAACCGAGGAGATGGCTGAAAACCAAGAAAATCTGCTACCTCCTACAATTGCTGCTAATCAGAATCATGCTCCACGTACTATGTATGATTATGCTAAACATTCTTTAACAGGAACTGAGTCTAGTATAGTTAGGTCTGCTGTTGCTGCAAATAATTTTGAACTAAAACCTATCACAATTCAAATGATACAGCAATTTGTTCAGTTTGATGGTTTGCAGGATAAGGATCCCAACACTTACTTGGCAAATTTCTTAGAGTTTTGTGACACTTTTAAAATCAATGGCGTTTCTTATGATGCCATTCGCCTTCGATTGTTTCCCTCACCATGGGTTACCACTCTGGCTACAGGTTCAAACGTTTCACAATGGCCTGAATCCTTCAACTCAACAGATGATCGACGCAGCCGCTAGTGGAACTATCAATAATAAGACACCTGAGGATGCTTATGAATTTATAGAAGAGATGTCACTGAATAATTATCAGTGGCAAGTCATGAGGACAAAGCCAAAAAAAACAGCCGGCGTTTTTACTTTTGATTCAGTCACCATGCTCTCTAATCAGGTGGAACTTTTGAATAGAAAAATTGACGGTTTTCTTGGTTCTTCACAGGTTCACCCATAATGTAGTGCGAAGCAAGTGGAGGTGGATCAAGCAATTCAGAATACCCACCCTATGGCCACAACATGGAGAACGAGCAGTTAAATTACATGGGTAATAATCCTCGATCTCAAAATAATCCTTATACTAATACTTACAATATAGGTTGGAGGAACCACCTAAATTTTTGATGGGGAGGCCAAAGGAATCAGAGACCACCAGGCTTCCAAAAACCACCCTACCAACAAGAGAAAAAGCCGAACCTTGAGGAGATGCTAACAAAATTCATCTCGGTGTCAAAAACTCGTTTCCAGAATATAGAGACAACACTTAAGAATCAACAAGCGTGGATTCAAGGGCTCGAAACTCAGATAGGACGGCTCACCAAACTAATTTCTGAAAGACCACCAGAAAGTCTACCTAGTAACACTGAACCCAACCCAAAAGAGCACGTGAAAGCAGTTACACTAAAGAATGGGAAAGTGTTAGCTGAATCTGAAAAGAAGTCACCACAAGAAGCTGATAAAAAAGAGGTTGAACCCGAAAACAATGACAATCTAATGCCAAAAGAATATAAACCACCAATCTCATACCAGCAAAGTTGAAGAAAGACCGTATGGATGCATAATTTGGTAAATTTCTTGAACTTTTTAAACAACTGAATATTAACTTACGGTTTGTTGAAGCTATATCGTAGATGCCTACATATGTAAAATTTTTAAAGGAGCTTCTAACAAAAAAAAAGGACGTTTGAAGACTTATCTACATTGGAACTTAATGAGGAGTGCTTAGCCATACTCCAAAATAAATACCAACCAAACCAAAAGATCCAGGAAGTTTTACTATTCCCTGCTTAATTGGTAGTTTGAATGTTGATAAAGCACTAGCTGGTTTAGGCGCCAACATTAATTTGATGCCATATAAAATGTTTAAACAACTTGGTCTTGGGGAACCTAAACCCACTAGGATGAGTATTCAATTAGCTGATAGATCTGTTAAATATCCTAGAGGAATTATAAAGGACGTACTTGTAAAAGTAGATAAATTTATATTCCCTGTTGATTTCGTTGTGCTTGACATGGATGAAGATGTTGAGGTGCCTTTAATCTTAGGTCGGCCATTTTTAGCCACTGCTAGGGCTGTAATTGATGTGGGTGATGGGAAATTGGTACTTAGACTAGGTGACGAAGAGATTATTTTTAAAATTTATGATGCCATGAGATTTTCTAGGGAACAAAATGACTCATGTTATTTTATCGACTCTATTGATCATGCTACTTAAGATTTTTTTCAGGAAATCGTACACAAGGACACGATGGAACTGTGTCTCGCCCAAGGAGAGGGGGTGGATGATGATTTTAAGGTAGGGACCGAACTAAACTCCAATGAAACCTCCCCAAACCTAGCAGAATATGAGGGAATTAAGGTAAAAGATGAACTTAAGAAAAAACCCTCTATTGAATAACCTCCCAAATTGGAACTTAAACAATTGCCGAATCACTTGGAATATGCATTCTTTGGAACTAATTCTACACTGCCGGTAATTATTGCATCCAACTTGCAACCCAAGGAGAAAGAGGAATTACTCCGACTATTAAGAGAGCATAAAAGGGCCATAGCTTGGAAAATTTCTGACATTAAAAGGATCAACCCTTCTTTTTGCACCCACAAAATTTTAATGGAAGATTAATATAACCCATGCGTGCAAGCCCAAATATGACTGAACCCCAACATGAATGAAGTTGTTAAAGCTGAGGTAATTAAACTCCTAGATGCTGGAATTATTTATCCTATTTCTGATAGTTCTTGGATGAGTCCAGTGCAGGTTGTTCCTAAGAAATGAGGCATGACTGTTGTAGCCAATGAGAAGAATGACTTAATCCCAACAAGGACACTCACAGGTTGGAGAGTGTGCATTGATTATAGGAAGCTAAATGATGCCTGATGCATGATATTCGTAACAGGTTTTAAAGATTTATAAATGAATCGTTCTTGATACTAACTTATTATCACGATTAAGGAAAGTGTACCTATCGAACAGTAGTATAGTTCAGCAAGACCAGATTGTCGAACCCAATGGAACTACGAGTACTATTATTTACTTCCTTTTTATTATCTAGCCTAAAAATTAAGAGGTTTTGTTATCTAAACTAATTACTAACTAAGAATGCACAGAAAGAAAACTTGGGAAAATACTTTTGGGAAAATTCGATCGGTTGAGACAATACCTAAGGAAAAATCCACCTAGACTTCACTTATTTGACTCTAAATCAGACGATTCATTCATTTGACTTGATCCGTAGAAATCCTTAAGTTATACTATTATCTTTCTCGAAACTAATAACGTCTAACCCTAGGTTGAATAATTGAAATCTCTTTCTAATTAACACCCTAGAATTGCATTAACTCGATCTATGGGTTCCCTTATTAGGTTTCACCCTAATTCGGAAAAATCTTGTCACCCTATCACTAGGCGCGTTATCAAATCCACTAAATTATGACAATTTTACTCTTAGACAGGGTCTACTCCTCCTTTGAATAAGAGCGTTAACTTGAATCAATAACTTGGAATATTAAAACAAGAATTAAGAACACATAATTAAGAACAAGTCAAATATTTATCATACAATTTAAATAATAGTAACAAGATCTGTCTTAGGTTTCATTCCCCTTAGATATTTGGGGGGTTTAGTTCATATTTATGAAAGAAAACATCTCAAAAGCATAAAGATAACAAAACATAAGAAAACCCAAAAAATTCTGAAGGAACTTGAAGGAAGATCTTCAGTCTTGATGATGAATCTAGCTCTTGAGATGGATCAATTGGCTTTCATTGAGTAATTTCTTGCTTCCTACTCTGCGTCCCCCTTTTAAGTGCCTCCTTAGGTGTTTAAATAAGCTTTAGAATGCCTAAGAGCCCTCAAAATTGGCCTTTTCAGAATTGGACTAAACTTGGGCTCGGCAGGGACACGCCCTTGTACGATTACTTAAAGCCGTGGTCAAGGCTGTTAAATGGGCACGGGCGTGTAATCTACCCGTGTAAGTCATGCTTCGATCCTGCGAAAGGGACACGGTCATGTGACACGCCCGTGTGAAGAAGTCTAGGTCGTTTTGATTTCCTACGTGGGTCCATTTTCTCCATTTTCGGCATGTTTCTTGCTCTTTTTACTCTTCTATGCTCACCTAAGTATAAAACATGAAATTAAAGGATTAGGAGCATCGAATTCACCAATTCTAAGGAGAAACCATCCATAAATGCGCTAAGCATGGGATAAAAATATGTATAAATTATGGTTTATCAAATACCCCCACACTTAAGCATTTGTTTGTCCTCAAGAAAAATCCTCAACTAACAATCAAAATAAATTCTTCTCAATTTAAAATCCCTATCAATAATATCTCAAAATAATCCATAAGTATTCATACATTGAAAATTCAACTAAAAGTTCATCAAAGTTTCAAACATTCCAAATTGAGCATTTTATCACAAAAACATAGGTGTCTCCCCTTATCTAAGTGATTACCTTTGATCAAAATATCGCAGAGTTTAACATCCTCACTAAATGTTGACTCAAATCACTCAAGGTGTTTAAGGATATCAATAAAAGTACTCATTAGTCAATATGAAATCTTATTACCATAGGCTTGCTTGGAAATCAAATCTCCACCACTATATATTGAGCTGATACATCAATCAAAAAGGTCTTTTAGAGGGTTGTAATGTGGCTTTGGTTAGGGGGTGTGGTCACAAGCTGAAAGAAAAGGTTAGAATCGAGATTGAATTGAAAAATCACTTAGCTAGAAAAATAACTAGTCATCAATTGAATGCAAGTGAGCTTCTTCTCAAAATATGGAATTAACATTCAAGCTCAAAAACGATGAATTACAACTAATATGTATTGAAGTACACTCCTTTTTTTTAAAGAACAAGTCAAATACATAGAAGAGAAAAACATAGCTAAGCAATTAGTTCAAATCAAATCTCGACAAAAATAGGGATCAAGTTAGGGGATTTCAACAATAATGGGTTATGGGTTAATATTGAGGTTGAATAAATTAATGGCTTGTTAGGCTCAAAGGGGTTCATTAAGGGTTAATTATGAAGCTGGGCTTTTGTAAAGTGAGTGGGTTAAACCTAAGTGCCTTTATTATCTTAACATATCAAATCAATTGGTGTGGTCTTGACATGCATAATCAAGCAAGTTCTAAAATAACAATTCAATACTGACGAACTTAAAGCAACAATAAAAATGAGCATGAAAGAAATAATAGATGCTCTAAAGGCTCAAGATATCACAAAAATTATGGCTTTCTGATGTTCAAACTTGTGAATTTCAACTCAAGGTAATACTTAAACTTAGGGAAACAACCTAAAAGTTTTTAATTCTTCAAAAATCAACTTAACATGCTTGATTCCCTAATGTCTTAAAGTTTAAACAATCAATGCATAAATGCCTATGTTTTAATTCAAGACATATCAATAAAAATCATAAGTTAATTAAAATTCATTCTAATAGTGATATGAGTGATTCACGTAAGAAGAAGACAGAATTCAGGGATTTCTAATAATGATATAAAAGACCCCCCATACTTAAGACGTACATTGCCCTCAATGTACAAAGATAGATATATTGAAAAAGATAGATTTATAATCATAAGATAGGGAGAGAAGTGAAACTTCCTGAATGATGAATGAACTCCTTGAATTGGAGTTATAAAGAGTAATCGGCCAAAGGAAAGATGAGAGTGGAGAAAGATACTCCAGTGGTGGTTGAGGTTCATTAATCCATAAATACTATGCCAAAAGAATATTTTATCTGGTGGTAGCTATGGTCGTGGTCGACCAGGACATGGCAGTCGTGGAGAACCTTTCCCGGTGGAGTTTTTAGTTCCTATGTGATGATGAGCTTTGGAGCTCTTTATAACTGTGATAGAATCATGAACTTTTTAGGGAATATAAAGAAGCATAATTACTTGTAATGAAATAGCTAAATTAAAAATTGTAAAATAATAATTATAAAACCTAATAAAAATAAGCTTAAAGAAAAATAAAAAGTAGTCTTAAAATAGAATAAAAGTAAAAACATAAAATAATAAATAAAAGTTTTTAAACATCTTCATCACTAGATGGTCCGCGAGGTGGGGGTGGCGATGAGATGTGAAGGTGCTGACAAATCTGGTGAAGTGTAGCATCAACGTGATCAAAACGCTGAAAACACTACTGCTCAAATCGTGTAAGGCGCTCAGAGATGTCAGAATATGAAGCCACTACATGAACAGGATAATGAGAAGTGGTGGTTGAGTTGGTGGATCCTCGTGACGTGGAGGGACATCATCAGTAATGTCCTCTGGGTCCTCCTTCTTAGTGGACTGGACGAGACGGTACTGAGGAGGGTATGTGTCACGTCGTTTCTCGATCATCCTCATACTTAGTATGCTCGAGATGCCTTATGGGGACATCTGGTCGATGAGAGTGAGGGAGGATGATTGTGTTACTGTGTTGAGGAGCCCAAAGTGCCGAGCCAGTCGAGTCACATAGGGCCCGATAGAGATGACCCCTCTCTTGTGCCGCTCTGTTTGGTGGTGAATGGCGAGGGCAATAAAGTAGGCGAGGTCGATGACGTGCCTATTTACCATACTCCATAAGAAATAGGCATCGTGGGTGGTGACGACGCCGGTGCTCTCTCGTCTCCCTGTCAGAGTGTGAGCCAAGATGGCAAGTAGATACCTCAAGGATGGAGGGAGAGCCGATGCCTTGGAGCGGCTAGAATCGTAGGTGGCTGAGGCAGGGACAAGAACCCTCCAGCATTTTGAGGGGGAGTAGTGGATGTGGCGATGGAGGGTGTCGAGTTCATTGTCGTCCATGAACTACTCCATGTACAGCCCTAGTGCAATCCCAAAATTGGGTACGCTCAACTGGCGTACTAGACCACCGAGGCAGAACTGGACCGTTCCAGGATCGTCGAAGTTGGTCATGACAGTCTGAAGATGGAACGTCGAGCAGAGTTCCAATGTAAACTCAAGATACGTCGGCTCGACGATCTCAAAGAAGAGCCCCCACGGGTCAGTTGTCAAGAGGCCTCGGACCGTGTCAGCCAATTGAATCTGTTCAAGTACGGCCCAGTCAATGCAGCTGCCCACACCTAGGGGTCGAGCCCATAATATCTACTATAATTCTTCTTGGGGTCCCAAGTGAACCTGGAGGAATGGGTGCCTAATCTCCGTGGTAGGACCCGAGGATGACGTTGCTCCTTTTTTCTTCTTCGAGGCGGGAACAACGGTTTTCTTACCACGTGAGGACGACATTGTACCTGCATTAAAAAATCGAAATTCAACCAATATGCCCCAATAATAGTATGGAAAATTAAGACTAAATATGAATATTTCACGAGATTTACGTACTAGATGATACAAACTAAAACAACTAAATATATCAAGTTATAGGATTATGGGAATAATGAATGAATGCATGTGGGTAAGCATAAATTTTATGGAAACAAGGAAAAATGAAATAGTATAGCATAATGTAGTAACTAAAATGACAAAATTTTTATAAAACAAGCATGAGTATTTTAATATTCTAACTATGAATATTTATTCAAAATAGCTCAATAGAGTAGAGAAATCATGAAATAAGCAACATATTTAAAGAAAATAGAGAGAAAAGAGTAAACAAACGCAAAAGGAAAGAGCTTAGGGCGTTAGAATCAGTGTTGTAAGCAGTGCATGGGCATGGGGGTAGGGCGTGTGAAGTTGCAGAGGCTAGGGTTAGGGATTTTTGGGGAGGGATATGATGAATAGTGAGAGGTTTATATAGATTTTAAGGCACACGGCCGTGGGACAAGCCCGTGTGGCCTAATTTTTGCCCCTGTGTTTCGCAAATTTTGAATTTGGGCGCGTCTAACATTTGGCCCACGCCCGTGTTGCTTGGACGTGTAGGTGCACACGGCCTTGTCGCACGGCCGTGTCTTACTTTGTTCGCTTCTCTCATGCCTGTGTACATAGGTCCACGCCCGTGTTTGTTTTGACAGTGTCGACCAAGGGTGGATGGCACGGGCGTGTTGCACGCCCGTCTTACATTCTCAATTTCAACCACAGTTTCAAGGCACAGGCGTGTCTCATGCCCGTGTTGTTTTGGCAGTTTCGCCCACGGCCATGTCGCACGGTCGTGGCAACTTATCGCATCCTGTGTTGGGGAAAAATCTTACCCTATTTTCACACGGCCGTATCACACGTGTCTCCTCCTATGGTGTGAGCACGACCTAAGGCACACCCGTGTGCCTGGCCGTATGGATGGGAAAACCCTATGTTTCAAGACTCATTTAGTAGGTTAGATGTGAAAAACTAGAATTTAAAGAAGTCATTAGTTTTAGTGCTCGGGTTGCCTCCCAAGAAGCGCTTATTTATAGTCTTAAGCTGGACTTACCTCTCTTCTGCATGGTCAAGGTGGTTCGAGGAGTTTAAACTCTTCATCCCTACTATCAACTTAATCAACATAAATTTTAAGACGAGTATTATTTACCTTAACAGTACCGAATTTGGGATCAATTACCTTGACTGCACCATATGGGAAAATACTGAGTACCGTAAGAGGAATTTCTTCATTAGGTTCAGAAGTGGTAATTCGAGGATTTGTTGCATCTAGTAGTACTTTGTCTCCAACCTTAAGTTGATTTGGTGAGGTATTGAACTCGTCCTAGCTCAGTTTCAGTTTATCAGGTGTTCTCGATTTCTGTGTCCGCCATTCATCTATCTTGTCGATTTGTAGCCTTCGTTCTTCATAGATAGGTCCTTTGTTTTTGTTTGAACACGGCTCATATGCATTCTTTGTAACTGTTTCCTACACAGAAGGTTTCACCACGTGATCAATACTAGTAGAATAATTTATACAACCACCTTTAATTTTTGATGTGTTACTCGAATTACGAGCTTGAAGGGTGATTGTTTCGTCTCCCACACGAAGTGTGAGTTCACCTGTGGCAACATCAATAATGGTTCTAGCTGTCGTTAAAAGGGTCGTCCTAAAATTAAAGGTGCGTTACTATTCTCTTCCATGTCTAGAACAACAAAGTTAACTTGGTATATAAATTTATCGATATTAACAAGAACATCTTCAATGATACCCTTAAGAAATCTAATAGTTTTATCAGTCAATTGAATGCTCATCCTAGTTTGTTTCCCAAGACCTAGCTGTTTAAACATTTTATAAGGCATAACATTAATGCTTGCCCCTAGGTCAGCCAATGCATTATGAACATCTAAACTACCAATTAAACAAGGAATCGTAAAACTCCCTGGATCTTTCAATTTGTTGGGTAGTTTATTCTGTAGAATGGCTGAGAAAACTGTATTCAACTTCACATGCGACGCCTCATCCAACTTTCGTTTATTTGTTAAAAGCTCTTTTAAGAATTTGACTGCGTTTGGCATCTGCGAAAGAGTTTCAATAAACGGTAAATTAATATGTAACTTTTTTAATAATTTAAGCAATTTACCAAATTGTTCTTCTGTGCGGTCTTTCCTTGTCACGTTTGGGTATGGCACACGAGGTTTGTATTCTTTACTTACCAGTTTCTGGTCATTATGGTCTACCTCACCCTTGCCTTTACTTACCACAGTTTCTTGCTTCGGTTCTGGTTTAGGTGTAACTAACCCTTCCACATCTTGAATGGTAATTGCATTGATTTGCTCCCTTGGGTTAGATTCAGTGCTACTCGGCAAACTACCTTGTGGTCGTTCAAAAATCAGCTTGGTGAGTTTGCCTATCTGAGTTTCGAGCCCTTGGATTGACTCTTGTTGATTCGTAAGGGCTATCTCGGTATTCTGGAAATGAGTTTCTGACACTGAGATGAATTTTGTTAACATCTCCTCAAGGTTCAACTTCTTTTCTTGCTAGTAAGGTGGTTGTTGAAAACCCGGAGGATGTTGTGGCCTGTGATTTCTTTGACTGCCCCACGAGAAATTGGGATGGTTCATCCAACCTGCATTATAAGTGATACTATACGGGTTATTTTGGGTCTAAATTTATTGTTACCCATATATTGGACTTGTTCCTCCTCGATACTAGGGCTGAAGGGTTGATATTCTGTGCATGCTTCTCCTCCATTCGAATCGAACCTCATCACTGGATGTACCGAGTAGAACCACAGAAACCGTTAATCTTTTTATTTAAGAGTTCCACTTTGTTAGATATCTTAGTAACCGCATCGAGGTTGAAAACACCGGCTGCCTTCGTCGGCTTTGTCCTCATAACTTGCCATTGATAGTTATTTAGTGACATCTCCTCAATAAATTCGTAAGTCGCCTCAGGTGTCTTATTATTGATAGTTCCACCTGCGGCTGCATCAATCATCTACTGACTCAAAGCATTCAGGCCGTTATGAAATGTTTGAACCTGTAGCCAAAGCGGTAACCCATGGTGAGGGCACCTTCTCAAAAGGTCCTTGTATCTCCCCCATGCATCGTAGAGTGTTTCTAAATCCATCAGCAAAAAAGAAGAGATATCATTACGTAATTTGGTTATTTTAGCCGATGAAAAATATTTTAATAAAAACTTTTCAGTCATTTGTTCCCAAGTAGTGATTGACCCTCATGGTAACGAGTTCAACCATTGTTTAGCCTTATTCCTTAATAAAAAAGGGAATAACCGAAGGCGAATGGCGTCATCAGAGACGCCATTGATTTTAAAAATGTCGCAAAACTCTAAGAAATTTACCAAGTAAGCAGTGGGATCTTCGTCCTGCAAACCATCAAACTGAACAAACTGTTGTATCATTTGAATTGTGTTAGGTTTCAACTCAAAATTATTTGAAGCAATAGCAGGCCTAACTATGCTCGATTCAGTTCCTGTTAAAGAAGGTTTAGCATAATCATACATAGTACATGGAGCAGGATTCTGATTTACTGGATCAGCAGCAATCGTAGGAGATAGCGAATTTTCTTGGTTTTTAGCCATCTCCTCGGTTGTGGTTGAAGTATCATCCTCTTGCTCGTCCTCTGTGTATCTTAGGCTTCGCCTTATCTCTCGTCGATTTTTGCGAACTGTGCGATCGATCTCACCGTCAAAAAGTAATGACCCTGACGGGTTTCTTCTAGTCATAAACTAGAAAAACCTGTCTGAATAAAATAAGAGAAAAATTAGAAAATAAAAGAAAATAAAAACTTAAATTGTAAATAAAGTAAATGGCTAAAGTAGTAAAAATCGAGTTTTCCTAATATCTTAGTTCCTTGGCAACGACGCCAAAAACTTGATGCGTGATATTCGTAACAGGTTTTAAAGATTTATAAATGAATCATTCTTGAGACTAACTTATTATCACGATTAATGCAAGTGTACCTATTGAACAGTAGTATAGTTCAGCAAGACCGAATTTTTGAACCCAAAGGAACTACGAGTACTAGTATTTACTTCCTTTTTATTATCTAGCCTAAAAATTAAGAGGTTTGGTTATCTAAACTAATTACTAACTAAGAATGCGCAGAAAGAAAACTTGGGAAAATACTTTTGGGAAAATTTGATTGATTGAGACAATACCTAAGGAAAATTCCACTTAAACTTAACTTGTTATTTGACTCTGAATCAGACGATTTATTCATTTGACTTGATCCGGAGAAACCCCTAAGTTATATTATTATCTCTCTCGAGACTAATAACATCTAACCCTAGGTTGAATAATTGAAATCTCTTTCTAATTAACACTCTAGAATTGCATTAACTCGATCTATGGATTCCCTTATTAGGTTTCACCCTAATACGGCAAAATGTTGTCACCCTATCTCTAGGCGCGATATCAACTCCGCTTAATTATGAAAATTTTACTCTTAGACAGGGTTTATTCCTCCTCTAAATAAGAGCGTTAACTTGAATCAATATCCTAGACTATTAAAACAAGAATTAAGAACATATAATTAAGAACAAGTCAAATATTTATCATAAAATTCAGATAATAGTAACAAGATATGTCTTAGGTTTCATTCCCCTTAGATATTTAGGGGGTTTAGTTCATATTTATGAAAGAAAACATCTCAAAAGCATAAAGATAACAAAACATAAGAAAACCCAAAACTCATGAAGGAACTTGAAGGGAGATCTTCAGTCTTGATGATGAATCTGACTCTTGAGATGGATCAATCGGCTTTCCTTGAGTAATTCCTTACTTCCTACTCTGCGTCCCCCTTCTAAGTGCCTCCTCAGGTGTTTAAATAGGCTTTCGAATGCCTAAGAGCCCTCAAAATTGGCCTTTTTTGAATTGGACTAAACTTGGGCTCAGCAGGGACACGCCCGTGTGCGATTACTTAAGGTCGTGGTTAAGGCTGTTAAATGGGCACGGGCGTGTAGTCTACTCGTGTAAGTCATTCTTCGATCCTACCAAATAGACACAGTCATGTGACATGCCTGTGTGAGGAAGTCCAAGCCGTGTTGATTTCCCACGTGGGTCCATTTTTTCTGTTTTCAGCCCGTTTCTTTCTTTTTTTACTCTCCTATGCTCACTTAAGTATAAAACATGAAATTTAAGGATTAGGAGCATCGAATTCACCAATTCTAAGGAGAAACCATCCATAAATGTGCTAAGCATGGGATAAAAATATGTATAAATTATGGTTTATTAATGCCACGAGAAAAGATCACTTTCCCCTTCCATTCATTGACCAAATGTTGGAAAGATTGTCGGGGCACATGTACTACTGCTTTTTAGACCGGCTCACTGGCTATTTCCAAATCCCAATAGCTCCTGAAGATCAAGAAAAGATGACATTTACATGTTCATACGATACGTTTGCTTATCATAGAATGCCTTTTGGATTATGTAATGCTCCTGTTACTTTTCAGCGCTGCATGATGACCATTTTTGATGAACTTGTAGAAGACATCATTGAGGTATTTATGGATGATTTCTCGATTTTCGGTAACTCTTTCCATATTTGCCTCAAAAATTTAAAATGAATGTTAATAAAATGTGAGGAAACAAACCTTGTGCTTAACTGGGAAAAACATCACTTTATGGTTCAAAAAGGTATTGTGTTAGGACATAAAATTTCTAGTAGAGGGATTGAGGTTGATAAATCTAAAATTGAAACCATTGAAAAACTACCTCCTCCTAATTTGGTTAAGGCTATTAGAAGCTTTTTAGGACATGTTGGGTTTTATAGAAGATTTATTAAAGACTTTTCTAAAATAGCTAAGCCTTTGACTAAAAAATTACTGAAAAAAGATGTGCCTTTTAATTTCGATCAGGAGTGTTTAGAAGCATTTAATACTTTAAAGGATAAACTGACTAAAGTTCCAATTATAATTGCACCTGATTGGAATTCACCTTTTGAACTAATGTGCGATGCGAGTGATTTTACAGTAGGTGCAGTTTTGGGACAGCGAAGAGATAAACATTTTCAACCTATCTATTATGCTAGTAGAACTTCGACAGCCGCACAAGAAAACTACACCACCACGGAGAAAGACCTGCTAGCTGTGGTTTTTGCATTCGATAAATTTAGGCCATATTTAATATTTTCTAAAGTTGTCATTTATACTGACCATTCCGCTCTTTGCCACCTTTTGACTAAAACTGATGCAAAACCTTGACTCATTCGATGGATCTTATTATTGCAGGAATTTGACTTGGAGATTAAGGATAAGAGAGGAGCTGAAAATCTCGCGGCTGACCATCTTTCCAGGCTTGAAAACTCAAGTACCAAAGAGCCAGATGACATTGAAATAAATGATTCATTCCCTAAAGAAAATTTTTTGCTATATCTGATTCTGAGGTACCTTGGTTTGCAAATATTGCAAATTTTTTAGCCGCTAACATTGTCCCAAAAGGGTTGACACATCAGCAAAAGAAGCGATTCTTCATTGATGTGAAAAACTACTTCTGGGAAGACCCTTTTCTTTTCTGTAAATGTGCAGATCAAATCATTAGAAGATGTGTTACAAGGACAAAAGCATTGAAAATCTTGGGACATTGCCACTCAGAGCCGACTGGAGGACATTACGGTGGAAATAAGACCGTAGGTTTTTATTGGCCCACTCTATTCAAAGACGCCAATAGGTATGTTACTTTTTGTAACAAATGTCAAAGGACAGGTAATATATCCAAACGTGATGAAATGCCTCAAACACATATGGTCTCATATGAAATATTTGATGTTTGGGGTATCGACTTCATGGGTCCATTCCCTAGTTCATTCGGGAATAAATACATCTTAGTAGCTGTTGATTATATGTCCAAATGGGTTGAAGCCCAAGCTTTACCTACTAATGATGCTAGAGTAGTAGTACGATTCTTTAAGAAACTTTTCTCTCGATTTGGTACACCTAGAGAAATTATCAGTGATAGGGGTACTCATTTTTGTAATGCCCAATTTGACAAGACCCTTAAGAAATACGAAGTTCATCATAGAACAGTAAGTTCATCATAGAACAGCTACCCCTTATCATCCTCAAACTAGCGGCCAAGTTGAAGTAGTGAACCGAGAGCTTAAACCTATCCTAGAAAAGACAGTAGAATTAAACAGGAAGGATTGGGCGATGAAAGTAGATGATGCTTTATGGGCTTATAGAACTACTTTTAAGACTCTCATAGGAACATCGCCTTACAAACTTGTTTATGGGAAAAGTTTTCATCTACCATTTGAGTAAGAACACAAGGCATTCTAGGCTATAAAATTTCTAAACCTTGACCCCAAACTTGCAGGTGAAAATAGGTTGATGCAGTTGAACGAGTTAGATGAGTGGCGAACCAATGCATATGAAAATTCGCGCCTATACAAGGAAGCGACAAAGTGCTACCACGACGCCCGTTTAAAGCAACAAAGGCAATTTGAAGTTGGATATCTTGTCCTGTTATATAACTCGAGGCTCAAATTGTTTCCTGGAAAGCTTAAATCACGATGGTCAGGTCCTTTCATAGTTCAAATTGTGTTTCCATATGGCATAGTAGAGGTAAGTCATCCATCACAAGGCACTTTTAAGGTAAATGGACATCGTCTCAAAATTTATAACGGTGAGAATTTCAAAGATGATAAAGAGGAGCTACGGCTCCACGAAGTTACCTCAATATACCCACAAGGTAGAGTCGAGCTTAGACTATAAACAAGCACTACTCAGGAGGCAACCCAAGTACTAACAGTGTCAGCTTCTTTAAATTTTAGTCTTTAACATTTAATTCACTAACTGAGTCATTGAACATAGGATTTCCAAAACCACACGCCAGACAGAAGGGCATGCCGTAGGCCGCGCACATACCACGGGAGGCAACACGGCCATGCAATACGGTCTTGTGAAAACAGAGCAAAAATGTTTCCCCAACACAGGATCCGATAAGTTTCCATGGCTGTACGACATGGCCGTGGGCAATCCTGCCAAATTAATACGGGCGTGCGACACGACCGTGCCCACCGACCATGGTCGAGCCTGTCAAAATAACACGAGCGTGCACCTACATTCACGGGCGTGGGAGAAGCGAACGAAGATTGACACGGCCGTCCAACATGGCCATATACACCAATGTGCCCAATTTTGAAAACCACGAAACGCACGATCTAAAATAAGGGTACACGGGCGTGCCCCATAGCCGTGTACCCCAATTTCTTTATAAACACCTATTATTTATTTTATTTTTATCTTTATTTTTTGAAACTCATTTTTATTTCCTTTTAATACTATTTTATCTTGAGATTTTATAATTTTTATTTGGCTATTTCTTTACAAGTAATTATGCTTCTTTCTATTTCCTAACAAGTTCCTGATTCTATCACAATTATAAGGAGCTCCGAAGCTCACTATTACTTAGGAACTTGCAACTCTAGTGGAAAAGGTTCTCCACGACTGCCAAGTCTTGCCCGACCACCACCACCGGAGTATCCTCCTCCACTCTCATCATTGCCTTTGGCCAATTATTCTCCATAACTCCAATTCAAGGAGTTCACTCATCGTTCAAGAAGCTTCACCTCTCTCCCTATCTTATGATTATATATCTATATTTTCTATATATCTATCTTTGTACATTGAGGGAAATGTACATCTTAAGTGTGGGGGGTCTTTTATATCATCATTAGAAATCCCTGAATTTTATTTTATTCTTACGTGAATCACTCATATCACTATTAGAATGAATTTTAATTAATTTATGATTTTTATTGATATGTCTTGAACTAAAACATAGGAATTTATGCATTGATTGTTTAAACTTTGAGACATTAGGGAATCAAGCATGATAAGTTGATTTTTGAAGAATTAAAAAATTTTTAGGTTGCTTCCTTAAGTTTAGGTATTATCTTGAGTTGAAATTCACAAGTTTAAACATCAAAAAGACATAATTTTTGTGAGATCTTGAGCCTTTAGAGCATATTTTATTTCTTTGATGCTCACTTTTATTATGAGTGCGTCTGTATTGATTTGTTATTCTAGAACTTGCTTGATTATGCATGTCAAGACCACACCATTTGATTTGATATGTTGAGATGATAAAGGCACTTAGGTTTAACCCACTCACTCCATAAAAGCCTACCTTCATAATTAATCCTTAGTGAACCTCTTTGAGCCTAACAAGCCATCAATTGATTTACCCTTATTATTAACCTCATAACCCTTTATTATTGAAATCCACTAATTTGATCCCTATTTTTTTGTCGAGATTTGATTTGAACTAATTGCTTAGCTATGTTTTATTCTTCGTTGCAACAATTAAGTTCTATGTTATTTGATTCAAGTTAATATATATATATATAGTTAGATACATATTAGTAGTAATTCGTCATTTTTGAGCTTGAGTGTTAATTCCATATTCTGAGAAGAAGCTCACTTGTATTCAACTGATAATTAGTAATTTTTCTAGTTAGGTGATTTCTTCAATTCAATCTCGATTCTAACCTTTTCTTTTAGCTTGTGACCACACCCCCTAACCAAAGCCACGTTACAACCCTCTAAAGACCTTTTTGATTTATGTATCATCTCAATATCTAGTGGTGGAGATTTGATTTTCATGCAAGCCTATGGTAATAACTTTTCATACTGACTAATGAGTGCTTTATTTGATGTCCTTAAACACCTCGAGTGATTTGAGTGAATCTTTAGTGAGGATGTTAAACTCTATGATATTTTAATCAAAGGTGATTATTTAGATGAGGGAGGACATCTATGTTTTCATGATAAAATGCTCAACTTGGAATGTTTGAAACTTTGATGTACTTTTTGTTGAATTTTCAATGTATGATTACTTATGCATTATTTTGAGATATTATTGATAGGGATTATAAATTGAGAAGAATTTATTTTGGTTATGAGTTTAGGTTTTTTCTTGAGGACAAGCAAACGCTTAAGTGTGGGGGTATTTGATAAACCGTAATTTATACATATTTTTATCCCATGCTTAGCACATTTATGGATGGTTTCTCCTTAGATTTGGTGAATTCGATGCTCCTAATCCTTTAATTTCATGTTTTATACTAAGGTGAGCATAGAAGAGTACAAAGAGCAAGAAATGGGCCAAAAACGGAGAAAATGGACCCACATGGGAAATCAACGCAGCCTGTAATTCCTCACACGAGCGTGTCACACGGCTGTGTCCATTTGGCAGGATTGAAGCACGACTTACATGGGTAGACTACACGCCCGTGCCTATTCAACAGCCTTGACCACCAGACACGCAGAGTAGGAGGCAAGGAATTACTCAAGGGAAGCCGATTGATCTATCTCAGAAGCCGGATTCATCGTCAAAACTGAAGATCTCCCTTCAATTTCCATTCAGGGGTTTTAGGTTTTCTTTATGTTTTGTTATCTTTATTCTTGTGAGATGTTTTCTTTCATAAGTATGAACTAAACCCCCTAAATACCTAAGGGGAATGAAACCTAAGACAGATCTTGTTATTATTATCTGAATTGTATGATAAATATTTGACTTATTCTTAATTATGTGTTCTTAATTCTTGTTCTAATATTCCAGTATATTGATTCAAGTTAATGCTCTTATTCAGAAGAGGAATAGACCCTATCAAAGAGTAAATTTGTCATAGTTAAGCGGAGTTGATTGTACGCCTAGAGATAGGGTGATAAGATTTTGCCAGATTAGGGTGAAACCTAATAAGGGGATCCATAGATCGAGTTAATGCAACACTAGAGCGTTAATTAGAAAGAGATTTCAATTAATCAACCTAGGGTTAGACGTTATTAGTCTCGAGAGAGAGTATAATATAACTTAGGGATTCCTATGGGTCAAGTCAAATGAATAAATCGTTTGATTCAGAGTCAAATAACAAGTGAAGTCTAGGTGGATTTTTCCTTGGGTATTGTCTTAATCAAACGAATTTTCCCAAAAGCTTTTCTTCAATTTCTCTCTGTGCACTCTTAGTTTAGTTAATTAGTTTAGATAAACAAATCCCTTAATTTTTAGGCTAGATAATAAAAAGAAAGTAATTACTAGTACTCCTGGTTCCTTTGGGTTCGACAATCCGATCTTGCTAAAGCTATACTACTGTTCGATAGGTACACTTGCCTTCATCGTGATAATAGTTAGTTTCAAGAACGATTAATTATAAATTTTTAAAAACTGTCACGAATATCACGTATCAGTAAGTTCGTATAACACGGTACTTAACTTACCATTCATTCTATTTTGAGGTAATTATGTAAGGCATATTCAATCAAATTGACCTCAAGCCCTACACACATTGTAACACTCTTAACCCGTATCCGTCGCCAGAATAGGGTCATAAAGTAATACAGAATAAAACACGACCTCAAACAATTACATATAATATATATAATTATTCACATAAACAAGTCTCGAAAGTTAATCAAAGTTTGGTTCATAAATTAATACAACTATTAAATTTGAACATTTCATATCATACATATATATATAGTCATATCGTTCACATGTAACAATATAAAATATAATGCATCAACAATTTCATATATGTGGCATTAGCATAGTAATCTATATGAATCTCATATGTTTTACATATTAATACCAATAAAAACAAGTATTTGGTTATAAGTCAACTCACTTCATTTCTTGGTCTAATCGGCTAATAAATAAATATATATCATTATACACATTCACAACTTACACTTAATTAGCAAATTCATATAGCCATATACATAGGTATAAAGCACCCATAAGTATGAACACCTTTACAGCATACAAGGCACATTAAAAAAAACATAATTAAAATAACAAGACCAAATGTCATATACGCATGTCTTAATTTAATTCGTAAATGAGCACCAAAATTTCTATCATGCATATGTCTTTCTCTTTACCTATTAATTTTATAATTTACATTAACTCAATTACATTCATAATGAACCATATGGCCAAATATATATATATATCATCATCACAAATGTTATGTATTTTAGTTACGCCCTCGATATAGATTCAATACAAGACTAAACATTTATATATAACCTAATCAATATAAATATGTATATATGCATGGTGCGCATTTACCCAAAAACCAAAGTCGCACTTAACATTTGAGCATCAAATATATATACCAAACAGACAACCAAATTAATCATGAAACACATGCATTACTTACCACATAACCATCGAATTAATCAAACTAGAACATAATCACCTATCACTTAAATTATACCGCATTCCATATTATCCATCACAAACTAATTAACACACTAAATACTTATTATATTATTATTCTTTCATAGTCGAATCTTGCTACTTAAAATCACATACATACCCTAAAACTTTCATCATCAATTACCAACAAATATGCTCATTAAACATTTTGACTCAGAAATTACAAGACCCAGTTTAAACATAATAAGCAAGCCATATTCAAGCATATAGTGCTTACCACATATATTATACATTCATGGCACATAGCATATTAATCAAAATGGACTTAAACCATTATCATACCAGAACCAAATTCAAGCATAGAAATAAGCCATTTTCGCATGGCCTTTATACAAAACCAAAGTTCAACATTTCCAAAACAAGTTCCAGCCTATACATGCCATAATTGGAGTTTGACTTATAAAGGTACCAAAATAGCTGATAGTGTGATGAACTTTGCTGACGATCCTTGAGCTCGTAGCTTGACTCCAAAATCTATAAAACAGAAACAAGTATACACACAGTAAGCCATTATAGCTTAGTAAGTCATAAGCAAATATACAACATGATTACAATATCAACTGGATTTAACCAAGACAACTTATAATATTATAACACATTTAAATCCAGACATATAATGTTCATATTACATATGTATTCATTCCTAGGTATCACTTTAGCCGAAAGCTCATGTAACAAAATTATCATTATTACCATTTAACTTTCACAACCAAATAATCATCACAACCTAGTTCACATGCCACAAACACATGAGCCCATGTATTAGAATATAGTTTCATATACACATATTAATTTTTTGGCCGAATATGCAAAATCACACATACATATAATTGAACTCATTCAATAATATTCACAAGGCCGAATACACTTACCTTATTTTATTTAGTAATAAACTAATACATACCTGTCTATTTATCTCATTTACACACTCAAACATAACTTATCTTTGCCCGATGAACCCTTCGAAATTGGGTAGGACACTCAGATAACACACATATATCATACAATGCCAACGTCCCAGACGTGGTCTTACATGTAACCACCTATCGATGCCACTGTCCCAGATAGGGTCTTACTCGCACACATATATCGGAATCACATATCGATGCCATGGTCTTACTCGCACACATAAGTCGGAATCCTATGTCATGACATATGTATCCTAACTATTCCTAAGGTTCATACGAGAATTTCGGACGTCGTACCTCGGTCGAAATGAATTTAGAAACATAGTAATCAAGCTTATTCACATTCAGCTATTGCATAAATAAAATCACATGTTTCATTTCAGCAAGTATAATTTACATATAATTCTAATTAAGTACGTCTGTTTGCATACCTCAAACGATATAAAATAGAACAGAGCGGCTAGTCGACAACTTTTGTTTTTCCCCGGTCCAAATCCAATTTCTTTGGTTCTTGATATAAACATATTCAAATTAAGCTCATTCAAATATATTTTCATTCAATTTAGTCCAAAAACACATAAATGGGAAAATTACCATTTTACCCCTAACATTTACAATTTTTACAATTTAGTCCCTATTGCACAAAACAAAAAATATGCAAAATTTCTCTATATCCATGTTGGGCTAAATTTTACCCATGTCTATACAAACCCATATAATTTATTTATTTCACATTTTAGTCCCTCAAATTATTATTTTTGCAATTTAGTCCTAATTACTCAAAATCATCAAAAACTCCAATACAAATTATGTTAATCTAAAACATATTGTAACGACCCAAATTTTATTGTTACCGGAAAAGTGTAATTTCGGGTCTTTATTTCTGAAAAGTGGATTCGTAAATATTTATGTAAAAATATTTACGAAGTAAAATGAGGGGTTAATTAGAGTTTAATTAAGTGAATTTAATTTAATTAAGAATAATTGGATAAAAGGATTAAATTGAATGAAGTGTGAAAGTTTAATTATAGAATAAAGAAAATTAAAAGGACTAAATAAGAAAATAAACCAAAAGAGTGCCAAGTGTATGGCAAAAATAAAATACAAGTATAATAAATATAATACACACATTTGTAATACATATATTTATTTGCTTATTATTTAAGTAAATATTAATGTATTTATTATTATTAAATTAATATTATATGATAAATAAATAAAAAGTTGACAAATGTAATAATATATATGTATACAAATGTAAAATAGATATTGGATATTAAATAGATATTTTATTATAGCTATTATTAAGTTATTAAAATATATATATATATATATATAAAAAGTAAAAGGAATAAAAAGAAAAGAATAGAAAAAGAAAGAAAGGATGAAACGAAACAGAGAGCAGGGGAAAGAAAGAAGGAAGGATAAAAAGAAAGAAGGAAAAAGGGGAAAATTTAGATTTCAAGGCTTGAAAGTTAAATAGGTAAGTCAATTTAGCCCTTTTTACTTAATTTTGATGTTTTGGAAGCTTTGGGACAAGGTTTTGTTGAAATTAAGTGAATATTTTGAAATTTATTAGATTTCTAACTATTGTTCATGTTGAATAAAAAGATGAATTAGGGGTTAGATTGATAGGAATTCAAGTTAGAAATGAAATAAGGATTGAATTGTAAAGTAATTCATAAGTTTTATGTTGTAGGGACTAAATTGATGAAATTTCGAAATTAGGAAAATATGCTGGAAATTTAATAGTTAAGTATGAGTTTGGTTAAAAATTGAGTAGAAATAAAGTATGAATTAAAATAGAAAAGTAGTTGAATTTAGTTAGGATTAAATTGAAATTAAAAGTAGAAAATCAACATTTTGCACTAAGACTATTTTGGACAGCAACAGTAGTCTAAGTTTGAAAAATCACCAAAAATTTTAGAAATTTAATTAGAGGATGAATAAAATATCGAATTAAAGCTTATTGAGTCTAGTTTCTTATAAATGAAACGGTGTAAGAAATTGAATTGTAAATTATGAGATATAATAAATTTTGTGAGATAAGGTCAGAATGAATTCAAGTTCCCCTGTTCTGACTTTGGAAAATCATAAAAAATTGGAGAAAAATAATTAGAGGCTTAAAGTTATATTTTTAGAATTCCTAATGAGCCTACTTTCAGGATAAATCAACGGTAATATTATCCGAGTTCTGTACTGTGAGATAATTAATTTTTATTGAAGAAGGGTCGAAACTGTCAGATAGCAGAATAGGGGTGAATTTAAAGAATAAACTGTACTTAATGGCTAAACGAAAAATTCTGAAAATTTTATGGTAAGAATATTTGTGAGTCTAGTTTCAGGAAAAATTAGCGAATCTTAATTTAGAATTCTGTAACTCAAGATATAAATTAGTAATGTATTAATGATTATGAATTGTATTAATTTCGTAGTCAATGTGGTACCGGAAATCTCGGCTAAGAAAGGACAAGACAAAGTCAACGGGAGTTAGCTCAAAAACTACGGTTTGTATTTCTATAATCTGAACTTAATACTTAAATTGTTGGATTTATTATTTTATATATATATATGTAGTCGGTGTTTTGAGATGATTATTTGAATTGGATTGAATATTGATTATATTGAATTAATTTATGAATATATGTGAATGTTTGAATTGAAATGAATATTGATGTGGAAATTGAATAATAAATATTTGTTATATTGGAAAATATATGTAGTTGGAAGTGTGATGAAATTGATAGAAAATTGTGATTATTGTGAAATTGAATATGTATTAGTGAAAAGTGAATGGAATTATATTGAATTAAAAAAATATAGTTAATTAATTAAAATATGAATAAATTGAAAACTGAAAAATGAATTAAATACCCTATTAACTAGTCGGACTAGTCGGATATAGTTGTCATGCCATAGGATATGGAAGAGTACGGGTTTTGCCGGCTTACTGATCAGGCACTTATGTGCCGACTACTATTACTGTTACCGTTACTATTACCGATTCGGCACTTTGTGTGTCGGATATTGTTACTGTTACTGTTTCCGATTTGTTTCGATGAGGTACTCTGTGTACCGTAATGTTACTGTTACTGTTTTGGATTTGTTCCGATGAGGTACTCTGTGTACCGTAATGTTACTGTTACTGTTCCGGCTTCAGTCGATGAGGCACTATGTGCCATACTGGTGTGTTGGTTGGATCCGTGTATCCGTCTAGGTCTGAGTCATGTTAATAGGGGTAAATAACAGTATAAAATGACTGATTATTACTGAATAATTGACTGTTACCGGATACTTGACTGTTACTGGATATTAGACTATTACTGAATAACTGAATATTACTGAATAATTGATCATTACTGAATAACTGATTGTCACTGAATGAATGATTGTTACTGAATAACTTAATTGTTACTGAATATCTGATTTTACTAAATAATTGACTGTTACTGGATAACCGATCAATTGATCGATACTGAATAAGTGGTTATTATTGAATAATTGATTGTTACCGAATAACTTACTGTTACTGAATAAATAATTGTTCTAACTGTTAATAAACATTACTGATTGATTAATTGCTATTGAAATTAATAAATGATTTGAAATTTAAAGTAAACCAAGACAATGGTTGGAAAGTGAATGTTTGAATACTCATTGAGTTTGAATAGTTCAATATATATAAATTAATAAGTTTTATAATTGTTTAAGTGTTCGGATTATAGAAATACCACTGAGTGTATACTCAACGTACGGTTTGTTTCCGTACACAGGTTAAGTTAAGGCTAGACTGTTGAATCAGCATCCCAGGCCGATCCCAAATTTAATGAGGTAAAGTATGTTGAGTATTGATAATGGCATGTACCTAGGATGTTTAATGAGAGTCATTTAGGTTGTAAAAGTATTGATGAAATAAGTAAATTATGGTTGGCAACGTATATAGTATGAATTTTAAAATTTATTAAAAAAAATTCGTAGTGATTCTAAATTAGTTCCAAATTGAATTTACTGTTCATATTGGATTGCGAGGGCCCATTAAAGGGATGACATCTTAAAACTAGGGTGAGTGTGAATATTTATTTAAATAAATAACCGGAATTGGGCTGTACTGACTGGTAATGTCTTGTAACCCTGTTCTGGCGACGGTATAGGGTTAGGGGACGTTACACATATCTTTCATATTTCATCATCAAACAACAAAAATCACAAGTTCTCAACAATGGCATGACTCGAAATATTCACCAAACTAAAACAATCAAGCCTGGGTTTTGTAGTACTCGAAGCAACAATCTCAAAAACGTAAAAATTATCAAAAATCGAGCTAGAACTTACCTTGAATCAAGTTGAGAAAGATGGCCGAACCTAGCTTTGCTTCTTTCTTTTTCTTTGTTTTAACTTTTGGCAAGAAGAACAAATGAATATAAAATGAATTTTGATAACTTATGTTTTAATTAATATATGTTTATTACTAAATTACTTTTATAACCTTAATGAAATAATAATAAAATCATGTACTATATGTCTTTTACCATCCAAACAATATGCTAATGGAATATTTACTACATAAATACTCCAATTTAGAAAGCCATTAACAAATTAGCTCTTTACAAATTAAACTACCAAATTTTCAATTTACGCGATTAAGTCCTTTTATTTAATCAGACACTCAAACGATAAAATTAAACCACGAAAATTTCACAGATATAAATTCACACAAAATAATCATAGAAAATAATTTTAAATATTTTTTTGACTCGGATTCATGGTCCTGAAATCACCGTTCCGATTAGGGTCTAAATCGGGCTGTTACACACATCCTCATTGTCCTTGTTAGTTATATATATTCCTTAATAACATCAAAACATATATGGGCTCAACAACAATCAAGATTCCAAGCACATAAGCTTTCCACAACATGTATTCATTCAACATATATAATTCATCTCATTATTACAAGTATAATTTCATACTAGTTTATTTCGAGTTCAGATCATTTCATATCAGAACTTTACTCATATTACTCGGAATATCAAGGTCACGATTAGTACACTCAAGATGTACAAGTCTATAATCAAGAATGAGCATATATTCGTCAAATAAAATCCATGTAAAAATATCATCATCTCATATTTTCATATATCATTTTTCATGTATCATCATTTTCTTGTATTTGAGATGGATACGTGTAATAACTCATTTCTTATTCATATATTCTCATGTCAAGATTTTTACCTGTTGAATTTATCTGAAATATCAATGGATACACAGGTAGTACACTCGAGGTGTACAAATCAGAATCCGTCAATTCATATTCAATGGTACCCATAAGTACTATTTTAGAGAGTACACTCTCGAGCCACATATATATACAACAGGATTACTAGTCCAGGCTAAATCCTTTTTATGACGTATGCTCTAAAGAGCTTGATCTAGATTACCCGTCCGGGCTAAATCCAATCCGTAACATATGCTCAAGAGGACTTATATCAGGATTACCTGTCCTGGCTAAATCCTTTCATAAATGAGGTCAATAAGATTACTCGTCTGAGCTAAATCCCACCAGTAACAAATGCAGGACCTCATTCATTTTGAGAAATCACATTTATCCATCAATTTTCATTTATCCAAACGAAATTTAACATTTTTCAAGCATTATCGAGCATGTGATTATTTCATACATCTATAATCATCCATATAATTCAAATGATCACATTACACATTCATTCCAAGCATAAAAGTAACATTTTCCTCGTTTATCCTTTATCATCTATCGGGCATTATCATTTAATTTAAACATTTTTATTTATCGGGCTTGATCAAATATGTAATCATTTCACATATTTATGACATTTATACAATTTACATAAACACAATCAATGCAAGCATGTAAATAAACACAATTTAGTTACAGGAACTTACCTCGACAATGTTAGTGTACGTAAAATCTACTAATCCGACATTTTCCTCTTTCCTCGTTCTAGCTCCGAATTTGGTCTATCCAGATCTATACGAGTAAATTTTACATCAATTTATCACATTTTGTATTCATTTAGACTCAATTTACATCCTAGGAAAAATTACCATTTTGCCCCTAACTTTTCCATAAATTCCCATTTCGTCCTTAGGCTCGGAAAATGAAATTTATGCAATTTACTCCCTATTCCAAGCCTAACCAAAATTTTTCCATAAAATTTACAGCACATATATTCTACAAAATTTAGAATTTTTCTTCAATTTTCACAATTTTACATTTTAGTCCCTAAATCATGTTTTCATCAAAAATCACTTTGTAAATGTTGTTCGTCTATCAACAACCTTTCATTTGCTACCATAAATTTCTAATTTTCAGCATATTCATCCATGAAATAATTTTTATACTATGATAACTTTACAAATTGATCCCCCCAAATAGATAGATTAAGCTATTCCGGTTTCAAAAATATCAAAAATACTAAAAACGGGACAAGAAAACTTACCCAATTTGGCTAAGAAAGTTTCTTCTCTCTCTTCTAGGATTTCCATGGAATATTTTGGGGAAGAATATGATAAAAATGATTTTTATTTCTATTTAATTAATTTATCACCTTTAATAATTTTGATTCTCAATTTAGTCCTTAGCCTTTTTCTAATTTTCCATGGATGAATCATCCAAAAATATCTACTAAATTTTTATTAATGGTCTAATTACCACATAAGAACCTCAAGTTTTGAATTCCATAGCTATTTAATCCTTCTAGCTACTAGAATTTAACTTTTTCATTTTATGCGATTTGGTCCTTCCTGTAATTAAACACATAATCGATAAAATTTTCTTATCAAAATTTTCACATGAAATTTCTATCATATTACAGATCATTAAATAAAATTAAAATAAATTTTATTTTCGGCTCAGATTTGTGGTCCCAAAACCACTCTTCCGATTTCACAGAAATTGGGCTGTTACAATAAGGGCTATAACTAGTTGAGAGGTGACTTGCAGGAGAGGATTCATCACAATTTTGTTTCATTTTTCTCCCCTTATTCATCTTTTTCCTTGGTTTCTATGAGAAAGCAATGCTTATGGAAAGCTCTACATGGAGCGATGATCATGAGAAATTAGTCGGAAAAATAGGAAATCCAAAGAGCTAGTAAGGTTCTAATTCCTTCAGTGTAGTAAGATTTAGAAAACAAAGGGTTTTCAGAACCACTTTAGAGGTTCTGCATGTTTCTGGAAAACTGAGGTTTAAGTTAAAAATAATGAGCTTAACTCATGATTTGGTTGTCATGCTTAGCTACTAGGAGAAGGGAAGTCTTAACATTCAGAAAAGCTAAGTCGATAAGGCAAAGAAGCATCATGTGAGTTTCTATACTCTATACCTAGGATGGTGTGCAATCTGTTATAATTCAGTGTAGTAGATTAAACTAATTATTGCACTTTAGGAGTTTGAAAACAAGCATTTTTAGTAGGTTTGAATTATGTTTTCTTAAGGTTTTAATAAGTGAATAAAATGTGCAAATTGAGTCTTTTATTGACCCTAAGGGTTGAATGAGGTTTAAAGGTGAGCTAACGCACTTTGTGAGTGTTCAAGGGACCTTTAGAAGGCATACTATACTGATACTAGTCGCTATGTAGCAAAACGGTATGTTTGATGTCGCAACATAAGGTGTGTCGACATATCCTGATGATATCTCAAAAGGAGTACACTAACTGCTAACTTAGGGTTAAGGACAATGAAAGACTGAAATCTATAAATAGGCTCCTTTGGCACATATTATTGATACCATTCACTGAATCTAGAATTAATCTTTTCAATTTAGTTTAGTTTAGTTTTCTTTCTTTCCTAGGTTTTTGTTTTATTTTGTTCTTTGTTTTCTTTCAAGAGATCTGAAATTATGAAAATGATCAACTTCTGTGGATTTTCGTTTAATTTTAATACAATCATGCTCTTTCTTAAACTCTATATTGTCGATTTATTTGATATGTTTTCTCTTTACATTGATTTTATACTGTCTATGAAAGCCATGATGAACTAATCCTTCTATAGGGGATTAGCAAGTGGAAGTATGATTTATTAACTCTCAATGGATCATTTATTTAGGAAAGGAAGAACGTGAAAGAAACCCTAGGCCTAAAAACCATAGGAAGTCATCAAGGTGGGAATTAACCCAAAATTGGTATGGCCCATCTGTGACACCTTTACCCCAAGCCAGTCTAGATTGTGAAGTTGGAAGATAAGTAGTCCTTGCTAAGTCGTTATGTTAGTGGAAGATCAAAAGATCTTGCTAGGGTAACGACTAGTTGATTGAGGAGGAACCCGAAACAACGGTTGATTGGAATTACCAAAGCGAGCTAACCACCCATAATAATATTTAATTTATTCTACTTTTCTATCTCTTGAATTTTATCATTTTATGTTATTTTATTATTTTTTTAAAAGCCATTAAAAGAACCCTCTTATTATGTTTTTGTACTATAACTAAATTCAAGTACTAATTAGATCTTTTAGTGTTTAGGTTAAAATTGATCTAGTACTCGCCTCTCTAGGGGTACGATCCTTGGAGTACTCACCTACTCCATTGTAAAACTATATTACAACTCGACTCGTATACTTACGAATACCGCATTGTATTTCTATATTTTATTCCAGTATTCACACTCTAAACATTAGTACATCTAGAGGTGGTCAATGTGTGTTTGGAATGAGTATGTTTATAAGTATCCTCTAGTGTGTTGTTATGAAAAGATGTTTATGAATTTTATGTAACATGTCTTTATTTATTATGGAATACAAAAGGGAACTATCGACAAGTTAGATGAAGTTAGGATTGTGAAAAAATGATTCTGTTAGATACCGTCATACGATATTGCTGTGTGCAAGCTAGGATGTGCAAAGAATCCATTAATATTTCACCATCTGGGATTGTTGGGAGCAAACCTTGATGTGCAAAGCTTCGAGCCTTGTGGGGGGACATTTCAATGTTTGAGCATCAAGGTGAAATGAGAATCAAGTCCTTCAGGATGACACCATGACGAAAGTATTTAGGCTCCATAGAGTATCACCATAATGGCAGTCAGCAGGCTCTATGGGGTGACACCGCGACGACGATAAGGTCCTTCGAGGTGACACCTTTCAAAGGTTAAAGGTGTGAGACCATAGCTTGGCTATGGCAACCAATGAAGTTTTCCAAGACATTAAACATGGGGTCTTGTGGTGTAAGACCATAGCTTGGCTATTGCAGCATAGAGAGTCCTCCAGTTCAGTAAACACGGGGTAGTTTGTTAGGATAGTAAGCACGGGAATTACGAGGTGTAAGACCATAGCTTTACTATGGCTACCAATGAAGTCCGTTAGGACAATAAACATTGCACCTAACAAATAAGACAATAGTTTGGCTATGGCAGCATGTGGAGTTTGCTGAGTCATTAAACATTAGGTTGTTCGTTAAGACTGCAACACCCCTAACTTGTATCTGCCATAGAAATAGGGTTACAGAGCATTACCGAATAAATATAACATTAAAAAAAACATACATTTCCAATCATTAATATAAACATAGCATAATCCATTCATTTACATGCATAAAGTCCCTTAACAGAGCCTTTGAGGCCCTGAAAACACTTTAGAAACAAATCGAGACTAAATTGAAAATAATTGGAACATTTAAGAAAAAGTTGGAAAAATTGAACTGCTAGGGTCACACGGCCGTGTGGCTAGGCCATGTGGCTCACACGGCTGATGTAACACCCCAAACTCGTATCCGTTGCCAGATTAGGGTTAGGAGGCATTACCGAACCATACACAGCTTAAGAGTGAGTCAATCATTACTATTCATGTTTAAGGTAATCTAAACTCAATTATACGAATCATATGTACATCTCCTTTATAATATTCAAATAGTTGAATTATAACATAGCTTAATACATGACAAATTCCATGCGCATATCTTAAAACATTCAAACACATATATCGAATACATGTCAATATATATATATGTAATGTGCATTTTAGCATATCACTATGATCTATTTAATAAGCACAAAATACAAATCATAGAACACCTCATTCATATACTAATTATCATACATAAATAACACTCACATAACCAAGTACGATGCTCATACCATTGGTATGTACACTTATTTTACTTATGACTATCCAATTATAAACATTAACTTAACATTTTTAATGATCTAAATGGTCATAATTTCAATCATCCAATATATATACACAATAATCATAATGTTCCATGACATAAAATATGCCATAAAAAACTTCTAAAATAATTTAGTAACATGGCCTAATATACATTATGATTATCATTACCCTTTACCGAATCTTATAACAAACATTACAAACCTATATACTTTGTATTAAGCTTACTAGCTTGAACTAATTCATAATACAAATCATGCATTCCAAATAAGTCAATATTAAGCCACAACCAAAATATATATATATATATATGTATCCATCAATCATGTTTACTTCATTTGAGCTGAATCATAAAAATAAACATATACAAAACATACCAATGTGACAAGCTTACCATAATGAACAATCATAAGCTATACATATCATTACTTTAAACCATAAGCATATACCAAGCACACTATATATGACATACATTTTACTCCATTACTAAGCCAAATTAATAAACCATTCTCAAAGACAAAACATACCATACATCAAACTTACCGAAAGTGACCTAACCATAGGCTATTTGTGATACCTTAACAAAGCACATCAACCAAGTTCACATATATATTTATCTATACATGAACCATAGCCGAATCAAACAAACACACATCCAAAATCACCAACCACTTTAAATGCATATAACACATATAAACTTGACCAGAGTTTCATATACTCACATATCATATTAACCATTTTCGCATGGCTTAATGTATACACAACTCCAAACCCAACCAAATATAACCTAGTCTATACCTGCCATAGGTTTAAGTTCAAACTTATAAAATACCAAAAATAGTCGATAGTGTGATAGACTTTGCTGACGATCCCTGAGCTCGTAACTAATCTCCAAAATCTATAAAACAAAGGCAAACATAAACACACACAGTAAGCTATCATAGCTTAGTAAGTTATAAGCAAATAAATAACTCAATGTTAATATCAATTCAACTTAACCAAACTAATTTATGCTATCATGGTCACATTTATTTTCAAGCTCACAATTTCATATACAACATGTACTTTCATTTTGCCTAATTTACATATATCCAATATCAAAATATCATTTAATATCAAAGCCATAATATCATTATTTAATCGAATATACATAAACTCATATACATATATTCATGAATCATTTCATAAATATTCACATTTTATATTTATAAGGCCGAATATAAACATTTATAAATGTTGGCACATAAATCACAAATATGATATCATAATACATAACCATTGGTTGAATGTACTTTCCATAGGCACACATATATTTTTAATTTACATCATATATGATTTGCAACACATATCAAGTAACCTACTTACCTTATTTCAAATAGGTAATAAGCTATCACACACCTCATCACTTTAGCTCGTTTATACATTCAATCGCAACTTATCATTGCCCGTTAAACCATTCGGAATTGAATAGGATACTCAGATAATCACATATATCATACAATGCCAATGTCCCAGACGTGGTCTTACATGCTATCACATATCAATGCCACTGTCCCAGACAGAGTCTTAGACGAATCAAATACGATGCCAATGTCCTATACATGGTCTTACACGTAATCACATATCGATGCCAACGTCCCAGACGTGGTATTACACAAGAACACATATCGAAAATCCTATGCCATGACATATGTATCCTAGCTATTCCTAAGGTTCGTACGGGGCTTTTAGACATCGCAACTCGGTCGAATCGAACTCATACACATGGCTTTCAAGCATATTCACGTTCGGCTTTCATATTTACATTTTCATATAATTCATTTCAACATAAAAAACTCATATTTATTTAAAATTAACAACATCTATTTGCTTACAAACTTACCTCGGACAACAGTAATAGGAACGGGACGACTAATCAACAACTTTGGTTTTCCCCTGATCCAAATCTGATTTCTTTGGTTCTTGATCTAAACATATTCAAATTAAACTCATTCAAACATATTTCCACTCAATTTAGTCCAAAAACATAAAAATAGGTAAATTAACATTTTACCCCTGACATTTTACACTTTTTACAATTTAGTCCAAATTGCATAAAACACAAAACATACAAAATTTGCACACACCATGCTTAGGCTGAATGCTCCTTGTGTTTATACAAGTCCATACATTTCATTTATTTCACATTTTAGTCCCTCAATTTATTATTTTTTCAATTTAGTCCTAATTACTCAAAATCATCAAAAATTCCAATACAAAACATATTAACCAAAACATATCTTTCACAATTCATCAACTAACATCAAAAAACTCAATTATTCATCAATGGCATAACTCAAAATATTCATCAAAATCAGAAATTAAAGCATGGCTTTGTACATTACACTGCAACGATCTCAAAAACATAAAAAATATCAAAAACCGAGCTAGTTACATACCTTAATCAAGCTCCAACAATGGCCGAACCAATGGAAACCTTATTTCTTTTTCTTTTCTTTTCTATTCGGTCATGAAAAAAGATGAACACATGGTTTTAAATTTTATGTTTTATTTTATACATATTATTACATATTTTACTAAATTAACCTTTATGAAATAATTATACAAACATTATATTCATGTCCTTAACCATCCATGATTTATAAATATGGTCTAATTGCAACATAAATACCCCATACAATAAAGGGAAAAAATTTTCGGCCCTTACAAATTAAACCATCAAATTTCTTTTTTACGCGATTAAGCCTTTTTTATTAAATCGGGCACTCAAATGACAAAATTAAAAGATGAAAATTTCACATATATAAATTCACACAGAAAATAATTGCTAAATATTCCTTTGACTAGGATTCGTGGTCCTGAAACCATCATTCTAAATAGGGTCTAAATCGATGTTACAGTTGAGACACACACCCGTGTCTCAGGCCGTGTGACAATTGAAAGAGGAACACACGACCGTGTCTCAGCTCGTGTCTGTAGCCGTGTAACGTTTGAAGTTGGGTCACCTACTCATGTGCTAGGCCATGTAACTGCCTGACTTGCAAACCTTAAAACATACAGGGGACACATGGTCATGTTGTTTGGCCGTGTGTCACACAGGGCTGAGTCACACGCCCGTGGCTCAGGTCGTATGGACATGAAATTGGCAAAATCAAACCATTTCCATCACCATCCCAAACATATACGTACAAAAATTTTGTGCATAACTTCAAAGCTTCAAAACCTTTCCAAAACATGCATGAAATGACCAATTCAAAAGATCAAATCCATACAACCAATATGCCATATAGGCACCTTAAAAGTGAACATACAACATACATAAACATATGCATATTTGACCATATTTCATTCATAGGCATGTAGTTCAATACTTTTCCAAAGCATAGCTTATCTTGACCATTTTGAAACTATTCTCTTACATACCATATTGGCCATTAAAACATGCATCAAACTTAGCCATATTAATACATACAAACAAGGTATCAAAAGTACCAAGAGTACATTAATCGAACATAACATATACATGCCAAACTTATCAACCAACAGTCAAACATAAGTGCACCTATACATTCCATTATAACCTTCGCCAAAACATCAAAAACTATCGATAAAATCGCTGGATTGTGTGATAGATCTTCGATGAGCTTCCAAATCAATCGAGCTTCTGATTATCTATAAAACATAGGGAAGAAAACTATGTAAGCAAATAATGCTTAGTAAGTTCGTAAAACATAAACATAACTTACCATTTCAAGCATAACATTAAAATTAAGCATGATATAATCCATCCATATGCTTGGCACAAGCCAAAGAACCATCAACAACGCATGTTGGTGCATTAACACATAACTCACTTGAATTAACATAAGGTAAGCTAGGTGTACATGAACATACTACTTTTGAATTCATCCTTTTCATGATCATAGATATGATTTCATTGTACATTTCCTCTTCAAACCTTTTCATAGATTCACAGCATGGTTCATTTGAACACTTACTGTTCCTTTCCTTTTCATGCTCGTTGAACCATTTAGAATAACATCAGAGATGTGATGAAGCTTACATGAAGTGTGCTAAACATATAACCTTTCCTTTTCCTTTACGTCTTTGCTCACTCGAGCTGTGAAATGGGCCTGCTCACACGAGCTGTCGGTCAGAATGTAAGCTACACGATGCTACTCACACAAGCTGTGGAGTATCCACAATAAATGCAGGACCTCAGCCATCGGTAGGATATTCAAGACGAGTACCCGAAACATAAAAACCCTAATGACATGTCATTTGTATCCTACGAATTCCTAAGGTTCAAATGAGGCTCGATAATTTTCGTGACATCATCGGATAAACATCATTTAGATACATGGAAAATAATACATGAACATATAGATCAATATAACATTAAAATGTTATTTAATCATATGAACTTACCTCGACAAACAAAGCGTAAAAATGTAGTCGATCAATCTGAGGCTTTCGTTTTTCCCCGATCTAAATCTGTACGAGGTCTATCTTGATCTAAATTGATAAATTTAATTCATTTAATAATTCCATTATTCAATCCAGTCCATATTTCATATTTTTGTAAAATTACTATTTTCCCCTAACATTTTAACCTTTTTACATTTTAGTCTTTAAGCTCGTAAATTGAAATCTAAGCATTTTCATCCTTATTTCATGCTAGCTAAATTCACTAGGGACATCTACCAACTCATACAAATCACAATTTCATGAATTTAACTTAAAATTTTATCATTTTACAAATAAGTCCCTAAATGACAATTTCATCAAAAATCCATTTACAAAACTTGTTTATTTAACAACAAGGATTCATATTCTTTCATTAAACTTCAAGAATCATGCAAGAAAATTCATGGAAATACCTTAAATCTTAAAATTTTTGCATATTGACCCCCGGGCTAGCTAGATTAACCTACGAGGACTTCAAAAACATAGAAATCATTAAAAACGGGATAAAATCACTTACATGCAAGCTAGCAAAGTGATCGAAGCTTCAATTCCTAGCTATAGCTTTTTCATTCATCAATTTTTGGTGGAAAGAAAATAATTAAGAAGATGATACGTAGTTTTTACATATTTTTCTTTAACAAATTATTGAATTACCTTTTTAACCTTACAATTTACCTTAAAATCACGTAATTTATGTCCATCTTTGTCCACTAAAAATATAAATGGTCTAATTACTATTTAATTCCACTCAAAATTATATTTCATAGTTAATGATTCCTTTAACTAATAGAACATTACTTTTTCATCCTTTACGATTTAGTCCTTTTCACTTAATTAAGCATGCAAACGTTAAAATTTCTTAATAAAATTTTAATATGACCCTACTAACATTTCGTAGACATTAAAATAATAATAAAATAAAAATTTTCTCTTCGGATTTGTGTTCCCGAAGCTACTGTTCCAATTTCATCAAAAACGGGTTGTTACAACTCTCCCCCTAAAGGAATTTTCGTCCCCGAGAACCTTACCAGAAAAGAGGTTTAGGTTTTTCACTTTCATAGCTTCTTCTGGTTCCCAGGTATCTTCTTCAATTCCATGACATTTCTAGAGAACTTTTACTAAAGCTATACTTTTATTTCTCAATTCCTTAACCTCTCGAGATAGAATTCTGATCGGTTCTTCATTGTACGTCATATCTGGCTGAATCTTAACATCAAAAGTGAAATCACATGTGAAGGATCTGATCAATATTGTTGTAACATACATACATGGAATACATTATGAATCTTTTCTAACTTTAATGGCAAGGCTAATCTGTAAGCTACCGGCTCGATTCTCTCAACGATATTAAACGACCCAATAAACCACAAACTAAGCTTTCCTTTACGACCAAATCGAAGAACTTTCTTCCAGGGTGATACTTTCAAAACCACTTTGTCGCTAACTTGGAATTCAATGTATTTTCTTTTCAAATCCGCATAGGATTTCTATCGATTCGAAGCTGCTTTCAAACTGTCTCATATCACTTTAACCTTTTCCTCGATTTCTCGTATCAAATCAACCCCTAAAAGTTTTTTCTCACTGCGTTTAGTCTATTATAATGGAGTTTGACACTTTTGACTATAAAAACCTTCATACGGTTCCATTTTAATGATCAATTGATAACTATTATTGTAAGCAAATTAACCAATGGTAGAAATCTTTCCCAGTTACCTTCGAACTTTAAAACACAACACCGAAACATGTCCTCAAGTATCTGAATTACTCGCTTGGACTAACCATTGGTTTAAGGGTGAAATACAGTACTAAAATGTAATCGAGTACCTAGAGCTTCTTGTAACTTGCTCTAGAATCAAGACATAAACCACAGATCTTTGTCAGAAATAATAGAATGTGACAGCCCTAAATTGACCCTAGTCGGAAAGTGGTTTCGGGACCGCTAAACCGAGTCACCGAAGTATTTGAGTATAATATTTATTGTCTAAAATATGTGAATATGAGTGTGTGAAAGTTTTAAGCTTCGATTTAGTCAATTGCATGTGAATTTAGTTAATAGGACTTATGTGTGACACTTTTGAAATGTGATAGGTTAATCTATAAGGATCTATTAGTGCATATTATGAAAATAATGGGTTTGCATGTCAAATTTCCACCTATGACAAGTAGTGGCCGGCCATGATGGGTTATATACATGTAATATGTATTAATTATTAGTTAGTAGCTTTATATTTTATAACATAAATAAATAAAAAAGGAAAAAGAAATTGAAATAAGGAAATGAAGGGTGATGAAAACAAAGCTTGAGTTTCTTTCTTCTTGGCTGAATGTAAAGAGGAAGATGGGAGAAAGGCATTCGGTCATCTTAAGTTAGCATTAAGGTAAGAAGTTATGTTAATTCTTGAAATTTTAGTTAATCTTGAATGAGGTATCAAGTTATTTTAGTAACCCATGTTGAATTTTTGATTGTGGGAATGAGTAGGGCTTTCGGCTATGGTAATTAATAAGGGTGATGGTTGTTGTTTCATGATAAATTTAGATGAACAATGGTAGATGAGTGTTTGAACTATACAAATGAGCATATGTGAGCATTGGGTGCTAAGGGAAAAGAATCAGCTACCTTATTATGTACCAAGACCGAATGTGAATTTGATTATGTTTGAGTAATTTATGTACTTAAAATTGATTTAGTATAAGTTACCATGTTCTTGCCGAAAATGTAATTGATAAAGGAGGAGTTTGTTATTCAACGTTAGGCTAAGTCCCTAGTGGATGGATGAATTGATAATAATTGTGTATAAAGATTTGCTTTACTATGTCTTTGTTAACAAGATGAGAAATGAGTTAAGGTGGTCTTAGTGTACCGATTAGGACCTAAGGAGTTGAGCTTATTGATAGTATAGATTTCTAATGCACCTATGGTAATGGCCGAACATGTAGTTGTTTAATGTTTGAACAAGTGCCGTTTAGGTGTTCTAAATTGTCTAAATTAGATGTTAATCATCTAAGGGTTCGGCATTGTGCATTCTTGTTAAGAGTTTGATTTGAAATCATGAGGTTTTGTTGACTTGTGTTTAAATGGCATTCGGACATAGTCTATGAGTGTTTGCAAATCCGGTTTAAGTGCATAGGTGCTAAATACTTTGTATTGGAAAATTTGATGTATAAGTAGTAAATTGATTCAAATGAATTGGTTCTAAAATGTATATGAATGCCGTATGTTTGTGTTTGATTGGGGAGTAAATTGTTTGATTTAGCTCAAGAGCTTAGAGGATCAAAGTTGGATAAGGGAAAGGAAATAGTGATTGAATAGTCATTGAAATCGTTCGACAACATCCGAGGTAAGTTTTGAGTAATGAAACTTAGTTTATGATTTGATTAAGTCATGACATATAAGCATAACAAATAAACGGTGATATAATGATTCTACTTGAATTGTATATTGAGGTGATTAGTTTATACCTATGACGGGTAGCCGAATGTGTATAGAGATCATGTTATAAAGCAAATCAAAATCATGCTCTTTGTATGTGGCTATTGAGCGAAAATGGTAATGGTTGATAAGCGTCTTGTGTTTGAATTCTAGTTATGATAATGAAATATGGATGTGTCATGATTTATTGGTATATGTGCTTGATTATTCGGATGATATCCGGCTAAGTCCCAAGGCATTTGTGCAAGTTACTATATCCGGCTAAGTCCCAAGGCATTTGTGCGAGTAGTTGCTATATCCTGCTAAGTCCCAAGGCATTTGTGCAAGTTACTATATTCGGGCTAAGTCCCAAGGCATTTGTCTTGAGTAGTTGCTATACCCGGCTAAGTCCCAAGGCATTTGTGCTAGTGACTATATTCGGCTAAGTCCCAAGGCATTCATGCTAGTGACTATATCCGGCTAAGACCAAGGCATTTGTGCGAAGTTGCTATATCCGCTAAATCTCGAAGATACTTGGGTTTGGAAGCAAGTGATCTTGCTGTAATAATTTCAATTAATACGCTCATAAAATACAAACGATAAGGTATGTTTTGTATATGCATCGGAAAGGTTGATTCTTTTCAAATAGTACTCGCTCAATTGATTAACGAGCTTCCTCTAGTTAGGTTTGATACCACTGTATGAATATATTGGTTGAAGCGTGAAGAAATTATGATTTTGAGAATGTGCATATATGAAATTATTCATTTAGTCATATGAACGCTATACTTTAGTCGTAAATAATTTCGTTACTCAAAACTTACTAAGCATTAAATGCTTATTCCGTTTCTTTAATTCTCTGTTTTATAGATTTTTGTTCGTCAGCTATCGGACTCGAGATTGTCGAAGTCGAAGTCATCCACACTATCTAAGCCCTTTTGGTACTCTTTTAGTTAAACGTTGATAATGGCATGTATAGGACTAACCTTTGTTGTTAATCAAGTACCTTTGGTAATGTGTATATATTCGGATAGCCATGCGAAAATGGCTTAAATATTTTGAGCATAGTATTAAAATCATTTTGTATATATATGGTTATTGAGAGGTGTGGAAATGCTTGGCAATGATTAGCCATTGGAATGGTTAATCACAATCATATTTGGTGCTATGTATGTCAAATGGCTAGTTGAATCATGGAAACTATGAAATAGGTGAAATTTACCTTAAAATAGATGCTGACAGCAGCAGTGATGTGATTTTTAAAATTCACTAAAAATAGTAAGAATGTAATTAAATAATTAATAAATTATGTAATCGAACCTTGATGAGTCTATTTTCATATGGAAGAAGCGAAACGACCATATGAGCCGTATTTTATGAGATGTTTAAGTTTTCGTGAAATAGGGCCAGAACGGTTACTGGATTCCCTATTCTGACTTTGGAAATTTACCATAAATTAACCAGAAATAATTAGAAGTTATGCTTTATATTTACAGATTAATTTTTGAGTCTAGTTTCATTAGAAATAAACGACATATGTATTGAATCCCTGTACAGGGAGATATCTAAGTCGTAATGCATGAAGGTCAGAGTAGTCAAACCCTGAAACAGGGGAGACTTTAACTAATAAACTGTACTAATTGGCCCAACCAAAAATTCTAGAAAACAATATATAGATGGATATATGAGTCTAGTTTCAGGAAAAATTTACGGAATCAGTTTTCGAGTTTTGGAACTCAAGATATGATTTTTATGGTAACAGTGACGCAGTTAGCCAGCTTGTCTGGAAATTTTAAAATGAACTGTGTAAATAAATGAATTAAGTTCGTTAACACCTCGTGTTCGACTCTGGCAATGGTCTCGGGTGCTGGGCGTTACATAGAAACTGGCACACCGTGCAATTTAACGATCTCAGCCACATACAACTTTGCTAATCTATGCACTGGAATGAAATGCGGACTTCATCAAATGATCAACAATGACCCACACAACATTTTTCTTTCTCGGTGATAGTGGTAATCCCAATACAAAATCCATTGTGACAAGTTCCCATTTCCACTCTGGAATCATCACTGGTTGTAGCAAACTGAAGATCTCGATACAAACTCTAAAATCTCTCGTTTCATACCTGGCCACCAGTACATTTGTTTCAAATCACCGTACATTTTATCGCTACTAGGCTAAAAAGAGAAGCTACTACTATGAGCTTCCTGTAAAATTTTTTGAGCGAGATCAGAATTTCTCGGAATCTAAATTCTGCCTTTGAAGTACAAACTATCATCGGAACCAACATGAAAATCTGAATCAGGTGACGTCTGAATCTGTTTTCGTTTAGGTATCAAAACATCATCACATTTCTGAGCTTTATAAATCAGTTGTAAAAATGTCGGTTTAACTTTTAATTAAGCTAAAATTGAACCATCACCAATCAACGTTAATTGTGCATTTAAAGCTCACAAAGCACATAAATATTTTCTACTTAATGCATCAGCAACAACATTAGCCTTTCCCAGATAATAATCAATGATTAAGTCGTAATTTTTTAATAACTCGAGCCATCTACGCTGTCTCAAATTCAAATCTTTTTGCGACATCAAATACTTTAGGCTTTTATGATCCATGAAGATATGACATTTTTCTCTGTAAAAATGGTGTTGCCAAATCTTCAAGGCAAATACAATCGTTGCAAGCTCTAAATAATGAGTCAGATAATTATTTTGTTGCAGTTTGAGCTATTTAGAAGCTTACTTTATCACTTTACCCTATTGCATCAAAACATAGCCCAATCCATTCAACAAAGTATCACTATAAATAAAAAATTCTTTACTGGAATCTGGTTGAATTAATATAGGTGCCTCGATTAACAATACTTTTTACTGATGAAAGCTTTGTTGATATTTCTCGGACCATTCGAACTTAACATCTTTTTGCAATAATTTTGTCAACGGTGTAGCAATCATCGAGAATCCCTTAAACAAACTTCTTTAATATCTAACAAAAGCCAGAAAACGTTTAACTTCAAATACATTTCTTGGAGGTTTCTAACCTACCACAGCTGAAATTTTGCTCGATCAACTCTAATACCATCGGCCGATACAACTTGTCCAAAAAATTTGACTTCTCAAAGCCAGAACTCACATTTTCTAAACTTAGCAAACAATTTTTTTTCGCATAAAGCTTGCAAAAAAATTCTCAAATGCCAGGCATGCTCTGTCTCATCTCGTGAATAGATCAAAATATCATCATTAAACACAACAACAAATCTATCTAAATACGATCTGAATATTCTGTTCATCAAGTCCATAAACACAACAGGTATATTAGTAAAACCAAATGGCATCATAAGAAACTCATACTGTTCGTACTTGGTTCTGAACATTGTTTTCGGCACATCTGGGTTTTTAACTCGTAACTAATAATAACCAGAACGAAGATCGATCTTTGAGAATATTGTCGCACCTTTCAACTGGTTGAACAGATCATCTATATGTGGCAATGGATATTTATTCTTCATCGTGACTTTGTTAAGTTGTCGATAGTTTATACATAGTCGCATGGATCAGTCCTTTTTCTTAAATAATAACATAGGAGCACCCCAAGGAGAAAAGCTAGGTCGAGCAAAACCCCTATCTATGAACTCTTGCAACTGTGCTTTCAACTCTTTCAACTCTGTAGGTGCCATTCGGTAAGGAGCTATCGATATCAGAGATGTTCCCGGCATTAACTCAATAGCAAACTCAATCTCTCTGATCGGTGGCAACCTAGGTAATTCATCTAGAAATACATCTGTATACTCACATACCACAGGAACCGATTCTAGTTTCAACTCAGAAACTCTAGAATCAAATATATAAGCAAGATATGCTTCACAGCCTTTTCTAACATATTTCTGTGCCGACATAGCTGAAATAACATTAGATGCACTATCCAGTCTATTTGATTCAATTTGAAGCTTTTCACCATTCTAAGATTTCAACATAATATGTTTCCATCTACAATTCACAATTTCATTGTACAGAGTTAAGCAGTTGATACTCAGAATGACATCAAACTCATCAAAGGGTAATAACAATAAATTTTATCAACTAACACATACTAACCTAAAGGGTTCTTTACTTTAACCACAAACTCAGTAGACTTGAAAGGCAATCTCTTATCTGACACTAAATCGTGCATACATATGAATGTGTTGGCGCCGGTTCAATGAAAGCAGTAATATCAGTATCAAATATAGAAAATGTACCAATTGTAACATCTAGCAATGATGTTTCCTCTCAAGCATGGATCCCATAGGCTCTAGTCAGCACCCGTGCCCCAGATATCATAGTAGAGTGCTTTGTCTCACTACGATTATAACCCGTATTTCCAGTGTTTTGATGTGGTATCCCTCTCACAGCTGTATTGCTCAACCGAGTAGCTTGAGCCTTTTTTTTGTTAGACCTTTCAGGGCAATCTTTAAGATAATGTTCATAAGAACCACATTTAAAACATGACCTGTCTTTTAATTTGCATTCACCGAAGTGTTGTTGACTACATTGCTAACATTTGGGCTTATTGTTTCTAACACTGCCTACACTTGCTACAGACGTAGCCTGAGGTTTCAAGCTTGCATGTTGTTTTCTTCTATCTTTACTCGAATAACCCACTGAAGCTGATAATGACCATGATATTCTTTTGACTTCTTTGTTGGTGATTGGTATGACTTTCCTGCTGATCCCTTTCCTAAATCACAAGCCTCATAATTGGCTTTTCTCTTTGTTTTACTTAGTTATTCGACTCTATGATCTTTGTCAACCAGAACTACAAATTATTTTAACTCAAGGATCCCGACTAATAGCTTGATGTCTTCGTTTAAACTGTCTTCAAACCGTGTGCACATAGCAACTTTTTTCGGTGTACATTCTCGGGCATATTCTGTCGGTGTACATTCTCAGGCACATTTACTAAGTCAAATGAATTCCCCCTCGTATTCTGATACTGGTATCTAACCTTATTTCATCTTAAGAAACTCTTTACATTTCTTATCAAGAAATATCTGACTTATATATTTCTTTCGAAACTCAATCTAAAAGAATTCCCAGTCTACCCGTTCTCTTAGCACAACCGAAACCAAGGTGTTCCACCACTGATAAGCTAAATCTTTCAATAATGATACAACACATTTCACACATTCTACTTGTGTACATGATAATTCATCAAAAAATCTAATCGTATTTTCCAACCAGAACTCGAATCTTTCCGGATCATCTTTAGATGTACATCTATACTCTTTATCCCCATATTTACGGATTTTATCAACTGGAGGCTTGCTTACTTGTGTTGGTTCTAAACCTTGAGAAACTACGAGAACCAGTTGAAGAACAAGTGGGGGTGGAGATTTTTGAGCCATAGGGTTTGTTCGTCGAACTCGATAAACCATTCATTCATCATCTGGAAGAAGGCTTCCTTAGCCACTCCTACCTGGCCCTTAGATACAAGCCTATTTCCACTAGACGTTGCTCCATGGATGGAGGCTTGTGCGCTACTTTCTACCTCATTGAAATTAGCTTGGTTGGATGACATTTTATCTATATGGAAACATGGTTCAAATCGAGTCACAAATTATCACACTATCATAGGTTATACAATGACATGTATTTCTAGACTTGTACATACTACATTCAATCCAAGAACTGACTAAATCGTAACTTTAATACCACTAAATGTAACACCCCTAACCCTAACCCGTATCTGTCACTAGAATAGGGTTTTAGAGCATTGTTGGATAAACATAACATAAAAAAACATACATTTCCAAACATTAATATAAACATAGCATAATCCATTCATTTACATGCATAAAGTCCTTTAATCGAGCCTTCGAGGCCATAAAAACACTTTAGAAACAAATCGGGACTAAATTGAAAACATTTGGAACATTTAAGAAAAAGTTGGAAAATTTGGACTACAAGGGTTACACTGCTGTGTAACAATCGAAATAGGGACATACGGCCGTATCCCATCTCGTGTCCATGCTCGTGTAACTTTCAAAGTTGGGCCACATGCCTATGTGCAAGGTTGTGTGCTAAGTTGTGTAACTGCCTGACTTGCAAACCTTAAAACATACAAAGGACACACGGACGTGTCGCTCGGAGTACTCACCTTAAAACCTTAAAACCTTAAAACTATCTTACAACCTGACCTGTATACTTGTAGATATCACCTCGTATTTCTATATTTTATTATAGTATTCACACCCTAGACTTTAGTACGTCTAAAGGTGATCAATGACTATTTGGCATGAGTATGTTTATGAGTATCCTCTAGTGTGTTGTTATGAAAAGATGTTTATGAATTTCATGTAATGTGTATTTATTTGTTATGGAATACAAAAGGGAATTATCGATGAGTTAGATGAAGTTAGGATTGGGAAAGAATGATTCTATTAGATATCGTCATATGATATTGCTATGTGCAAGTTGTGATGTACAAAGAATCCGTTAAGATTTCACTATCTGGGATTGCCGGGAGCAAACCGTGATGTGCAAAGCTTCGAGCCATGCAGGGGGACACTTCAATGTTCGAGCATCAAGGTGAAATGAAAATCAGGTCCTTCAGGATGACACTGTGACGACAATATTTAGTCTCCATAGAGTATCACCACAATGGCAGTCAACAGGCTCCATAGGGTGACATAGCTTAGGAAGTCATAAGCAAATAAACAACTCAATGATATAATCAACTCATTTAAAACTAAACCAAATTATAATATCATTATCACATTTAGTCTCAAACTTACAATTTCATATATAACATATACTTTCATACATAAATGTTACCTTGGCCGAATACTCATATAATTATATTAACAAAATATCATTCAACTTTCGAAGACAAAATGTCATTTATAACCAAATATACTTACACTCATATACACAAGCTCATGAATCAAAATATAACATCATATACATACGCTTATTATATGGCCGAATATACTATAAAATACTCATATATTTACTTTTAGCAACTTGTATACTTTGTATTTGTAATGGCCTAAATTCAAGGTTATCGGAACAATGGTTTCGTAACCATAGATCCGATTTAAAGATAAATTTATTTCAATATTTTTTCTTGAAAATTGATATGATAGGAAAATCGTATGAAAATATTGATAGAAAAATTTTACTAATTTAGTGATTAGATAGAAAAGAAATTATTGAAGAAATTGGGTAAAAACAAGGAATCGAGACCTCTATCTCGTAAAACTGAGTCAAAATAATTTTATAAATATTTATAAAATTTTATTATGTGGTATTAAAATTTCGTTAGGAAATTTTAATGTTTGGGTAGTCAATTAAATGAAAAGGAGTAAATTGTAATAGGTGTAAAAGTTATTAGAATGATTAAATAGCTTAAAAGTCTAATGAGAAAGGATTTAAAAGGCAATTAGACCCAAAATTTATTTGGGCTGGACGGCAAGGGTATGAAATCAGCAAAAAAATTGATAAATTAAAGGTAAAATTGGAATATTGCAAAATTAACTAAATAAAGCTAGGACTAAATAGGAAATATCTAGATTTCTCTTCATTTCTCTTCAATTCCAGCAGCTAAAAATGCCATAGGAGGGTTCTCTAAGCTGATATTTCATAATTTTTGTACCAAGTGAGTTAATCTTTGCCTTTTTCTTGTAATTTTTGTGTTTCTAAGACTTTTACAACTAGGTCCTACTATTAAATTCATTAGTTTTTGATTTCATGGATGAAATTGAAAGTCACCATGGTTGAGTTCTGTAATTTTATGATGAAATAGTATGAAATTAAAGCTTTAATTTGTTTATGAGATGATTTTATTAGGTAATTTCAATAGAAATTGATTTTTGGGACCTAATTGTGAAAATGCTTGGAATTAAAGTCTATTGCTGAAATTATGATTCCTAAAGGTTGTAAACTAGTTTAAGGTGATAGAATAAAATGTTAATTGAGAAAAATCAGCTCAATTGAGAGGCTAATTGAGTAGGGACGAAATTATCATTTATTAAAAGCTTAGGGGAAAAATGGTAATAAACAGCTTGCACAAAAACAGTTTGGACAGCAGCAGTAGACTAACTTTGAAAAATCACCATAAATTTTATAACTTGAATTACAAGATGAAAAAAATATGGAATTAAATATTATTGAGTCTAGTTTCTCATAGAAGAAATAGTGTAAGCAATGGATTTGTAAATTTTGAGATATAATGAATTTTTTGAGACAAGGTCAGAATGAATTCTGGTTCCCCTATTCTGACTTTGAAAAATCATAAAAAATTGAAGAAAAATAATTGTGGGCTTAAATTTATATATATAGAATCCTTAATGAGTCTATTTTTAAAATAAATAAACGATAACATTATTTGAATTCTGTATGAAGAGATAATTAATTTTTAGTGAAGAAGGGTCAGAACTGTTGACAGCAGAACAGGGGTGACTTTAAAGAATAAACTGTACTTATTGGCTAAACCAAAAATTCTGAAAATTTTATGGTAAAAATATATATTAGTCTAGTTTTAGGGAAAATTAACGGATCTTAATTTGGAGTTCTGTAGCTCAAGTTATAAATAATTTAGTAACTATGACTCAAGTAGACAGCTTTGAATGAACTATAAATAATAGTTGAATTATAGAGAATGTTGCATATGAACATGAAATGTATTAAATTGATAATTAAATTTATTTATTTAGATCCGAAAGATTCAAATACGAAGCTAGATCGAGGAAAGGAAAAAGTTCGGGATTAGTAGATTTTTATTGTTTACAAACAAGTATCAAGGTAAGTTGGTGTACTTGAATTATATTCTTAAATGCTTGAAATGCATGTTTTTGATATGAATATGATTTGAATGTTCATTATATGGAAATTTATGAAACATTGATATATTTGATAAAATGGGAATAAATCCCGTTTGAATGAAAGGAAAATTCGATAGATCTCTGAAAAGGAATTGACGGTAAAAAGGATCTAGCCCGGACGGGTGATCCTATCCTGATATAGCCCTCCCGAAGAATATGTGTAAAATGGATTTAGCCCGGACGGGTAATCCAAATTAGGGTTTGAATTTAGCCTGGACTGGTAATTCAGATCCAAGCTCATTAGAGTAATTGTCGTTGCAGGGGATTTAGCCTGGACTGGTAATCCCGACAATACTCTATGAGTTTATATTACAGGGGATTTAGCCTGGACTGGTAATCCCGCTGCAAGGTTGAGGTTCGTGGGGGTGTGCTCTCTGAAATGGAAATGTGCGCACATGAATATGAATTGACGGACCCGGAATTGTACACTAAAAGTGTACCTCTAAAAATCCATCGAAATTCCAATAAATTCAACGGGATAAATATGAAAAAAATAACAAGGAAATGGAAATTATGATATTGATGAGCTCATCAATCATGGTATATATTATTGGTACATGGAAATTATTGTACTAACTTGAATGTTGAGTTTATGCATGTTAGGGTAATAATGCATTGAATGGATATATGAATGTTTATTATATTGTATTGAAAATATTAGGTAAGTATAATTCTTGTTACATGAGCTTACTAAGCACAAAGTGCTTACCCGCTTCCTTTTTCCCTGCTTTTGTAGTGTTAAGAGCTCGGAGGTCGATTTGGCCTGAGACACATCACATCATCAACCTCGGATTTCGGTATATAAAGAAACTTTATTTTGGAAATCAATGGCATGTATAAGCTAACAAAGTAAATGTTAACGTGAAATGAATGTAAAGTTAGCCATTAGTATAGTTAACAAACCTGGTTTTAGATATCTGATGACGTTATCTTATAAATATGAATGAATTTATCTTGAAAATATGTTGAATTGATTTGGTTGATGTGGATTGGTCTCGATTTAATATTGCAAGGAAGGTTAGATATTTATAAAGGGGCTATATTGAATATAAAAAAAAAATTTAATTCGTAAACTCCGGTAATGCCTCGTACCCTATTCCGGCAATGAATACGGGTGGGGGTATTACAGTATTTTATATCAAATAACCAACTTACCCTATTTTCAAATAGGTAATTAACTAACTCATACCTGATCGTTTTAGCTCATTATACACCTTTGATCACAACTTATCATTGCCTGTTGAACCGTTAGGGATCAAATATAATACTCGAATAATCACATATATCGAACAATGCCAACGTCCCAGACGTGGTCTTACATGCTATCTCATAACGATGCCACTGTACCAGACAGGGTCTTACACGAATCGAATACGATGCCGATGTCCCAGACATGGTCTTACACATAACCACGTATATCGATGCCAACGTCCCAGATGTGTTCTTACACGAAAACACATATATTGATGCCAACATCCTAGATGTGGTCTTAGACAAAAACACATATATCGATGCCAACGTCCCAAACGTGGGCTTACACGAAAACACATATCGAAATCCTATGGTTTGTATGGTGCTTTCGAACGTCATAACTCAGTTGAAACAAATTCGTTAACATAACCCCCAAGCTTATTTACATTTGGTTCAAATAATTCATTTTAGCATATAGAACCCATATTTATTTAAAATTAACAATATCTATTTGCTTATAAACTTACCTCGGAAGATGAAAATCGGAACGGGACGGCTAGTCGACAACTTTAGTTTTCCCCTGATCCAAATCTGATTTCTTTGGTTCTTGATCTAAACATATTCAAATTAAACTCATTCAAACATAGTTTCACTCATTTTAGTCCAAAAGCACATAAAATGAACAAATTACAATTTTACCCTGACATTTTACACTTTTTACAATTTAGTCCAAATTGCACAAAACACAAAACCTGCAAAATTTGCATATACCATACTTAGGCCGAATCTTCCTTGTGTTCATATAAGTCCATATATTTCATTTATTTCACATTTTAGTCTCTCAATTTATTATTTTTGTAATTTAGTCCTAATTACTCAAAATCATCAAAAATTCCAATACAAAACATATTAATCCAAAACATATCTTTCATATTTCATCAACTAACATCACAAAACTCAAATATTCATCAATGGCATAACTCAAAATATTCATCAAAATAAAAAATTCAAGCATGGCTTTGTAGATAACATAGCAACGATCTCAAAAACGTAAAAATTATCAAAAATCGAGCTAGAACTCACCTTGAATCAAGCTTCAATAATGTCGAATACCTAAGCTTTCTTTTCTTTTCTTTCTTTATGTTTTTCAGTCATGAAAATTAGAATATGAACTATGGCTTTTAATTTTTAATGTTTTATTATAACATATTTTAACATATTATTTAATTACATATTTAACCTTTATTATATAATATGAATTCTTTATAATGGTTGTCTACAACTGTCCAACACCTATTATTATGGTCTAATTGCAACTTAAATGCATCCATTTAAAAAGACAACAACAATTCAGCCCCTTACACATTAAACTATCAAGTTTTTCTTTTACGCGATTAAGCCCTTTTATTTAATCGGATACTCAAACGACAAAATTAAATTACGAAAATTTCACAGATATAAATTCACACATAATAAACACAAAAAATTATTAATAATTTTTAAATATTTTTCTGACTCAGATTCATGGTCCCGAAACCACCATTCCGAATAAGGTCTAAATCAAGCTTTTACAACATGAACATCAATCAAACATAACCACATTATCCCTTATAAGGCTCTACAAGACCTTAAAACATGCTTGAAAGAGGCTCAGGACTAAATCGATAACATTTGAAAACTTCAGGAAACTTATAAAATTTTCATGCATAGAGAGATCACACGCTGTGTGAACAGGCCGTGTGCCTCACATGGCCACTAGCCACGTCCGTGTCACAGGCCATGTGAAAACAGGGCATAAATACTGACTTGGACCACACGATTGGAAACATGCCTGTGTAACATGGCCGTGGGAAATCTAGAGGGTATACTGACTTAGGTCACATGGCCGACCACACGCTCCTATGCCAACTCATGTGTCTCACACGGCCAGTAGACACGCTCGTGTGTCTAGGCCATGCCAAACCTGTAGGGTATACTGACTTAATTCGAAGGGCTACCCCAAGGGATACACGGTCGTGTACCGAGGCCATGTGTCACACACGGTCAAGCCACACGCCCATGTGCTCGATCGCGTGGAGTGAAAATAGGCTTGGTTGAAGCCACATTCCTCACCCTTTCTCAAGCATACCTAAACCACAACATTTGTACCGATTCAATACATTAATAGGCAACCAAAACATGATATTTCATACACAATTCATGCCATTTATAAACCATCCTCTTAACTATTCAAATCCATAGCCAAAACATACCAAATCAATATGCCAAAATCATCAAACTTACACAACTTCTAAATGCATTTCCTCATCATCTTATCAACTATTTCATGATTCAAAACATACCATTTCATCATCTCAAAATCAAGCCACAACATATCATCTTTCAAGAATTAGCTCACCAAATGACAACTAGCTACTTGAGTAACCATATAACCATACCAAACAAACCAAAACATAAGGCAACTTATACATCATGTATTACTTACCAAACACCTACTTCAAACCGACTTAAATAGCCATACACACCAACATTTACATTATTTCACAAGCCAACACACATGGCTAACATCATATTTCAAAACTTATCATCAACTCACTAGCCTAAACATGCCATATACCATATTTACAAAACATCAAAAAATACCAACAAGTAGTCGATAGGTGACGATGTTTCCAATGATTTCAAAGCCCGAGTTAGCTTTGATTATCTATAAAACAAGGAAAGAACAAACAAAGTAAGCTTTAAAAGCTTAGTAGGCCATATACAAATAAAATTACCACATGAATCAATATCATTTCCATCAATAGGCAACTATAAGTAAACATATATAAGTTCACAAACATATCTCATTGTACACATATTCAGTATCATATTTGAATTCATCAAATACTTCTCTTTCCAATACTCGTATGAATCTCGTACGTACCTGAGTCACTTAACTCATTCACACATTCTTTCTCAACTTGACTTTTCCCGTTGAATCGTTTTGAATCGTTAAGGATACTCAGAAATCACATAAAGCTAATACAATGCCATATCCCAGATATGGTCTTACATGTTATCACATATCGATGCCACTGTCCCAGATAGGGTCTTACACAAAATCATATAACGATGCCAATGTCCCAAACATGGTCTTACAAGTAATCACAATACAATGCCAATGTCTCAGACATGGTCTTATATGTAATCACATCTCGATAATCCTAATGTCATGACATTCGTATCCTATACTTTTCCTCAGGTTCGTACGGGAATTTCGGATATCGAAACTTCATTGATTCATGCTCGTATTTACTCGTTCAACATTCATAGCAATTTAATAATAATTAAGGATTTATAAATCAATTTAAAGGTAATTATTTGCATATGAACTTACCTCGTTTATACAATGAATGAATTGGATCGACTACTCAACAACTTTTGATTTCCCCCGATCTAAATCCGATTTCTTTCTTTCTTGATCTCTATCAAAAACAAGGGCCAAACCCTAAAATGCTTCCAAATCTTCTTTCTCTTTTAATTTTTGGTTGAGGAAGATAATAATTAAGCATCAATTTGTTTTTTATTTTATTAATAATTACTTTAATACATAGTTTACCAATTTACCCTTGATTATTAAACCAATTAATCATCAAATACATGCCCATTTATGTCCATTCCCACTATCAATGGTCTAATAACAGCAAGACCTTTGGTTTAACAAACCATAGCAAATAGACACTTTTAACAAATAGAATGCAAATTTTGCATTTTACGCGATTTAGTCCTTTTATCAAATTAAGCATTCGAACGCCAAAATTATTTCACAAAACTTTCACACATATATAATTACATGCTATAAACACCAAAAATAATATTAAAATAATTTTACGACTTTGAATTTGTGGTTCCAAAACCACTGTTCCAATTTAGCTGAAATAGGGCTGTTACAACTCTCCCCCTTAGGATTTTCGTCCCCAAAAATCTTACCAGTGAATAGGTTTGGATATTGCTTTCTCATAGCATCATCGGGTTCCCACGTAGCTTATTCAACCGTGTGTCCATGCCATAATCTTTCACTAACGCTTCAATCCTGTGTCGATGCCATAATACTTTCACTAACTCTTCAAGGCCGTGTCGATGCCATAATACTTTCACTAACACTATTCTTTTATTTGTCAACCCTTTGATCTCACGAGCCAAAATTTGGATCGATTTTTCACTATACGATAAATCTGGCTGAATGTGACAGCCCAAAATTGACCCTAGTCGGAATGTGGTCTCGGGACCATAAAACCGAGGCATAAAAATAATTAAAAATTTATTTTGATGCCTATAATATGTGTGTGCTCATGTATGACATTTTATGATGATTGATTTAGTGTTATAAAGGTGAATTCCACTAGAAAGGACTTAGTAGTGAACTTTGAAAGTATGATAGGGAAATGTGTGATGACTAATTAAAGCATGCATGCAAAATAATGGACTTGCATGTCAAATTCCCCTTTTTACAAGTGATGGCCGGCCATGACAAAGAGATATGGGCTAAACATGTCATGAAACATGTTTTGTTGGGCATTAGGGAGAAATAATAAACAAATAAGCATGGGTAAGAAAAGAATGAAAAAAATGTGTGTGAGAGAGTAGCATTCCCCCCTTGCCGTGAGTTGAGAAAGAAGGAAGAAAAAAATTGTTGTGTTCATCCATTTTCACTTCTTGGCCGAAAATACTAAGGAAAAAGGGGGAGGATTTTTGCTTCATGCTTGGTTTGGAAGAGATCTAGAAGGAGATTTGGCTAAGTTTGCATCAAGATTAAGGTATGTATGAGGTTGTGTTAGGAGTTTCATGCATGTTTTGGTTGCTAACTTGATGTGCATGTTAGCCATGGTTCAAATCTTTGTTATGCCATGGAAATGGTATTTGGCCAAAGTTGTTATGGTGATAAAGCCATTGCATGCTAAGTGTGAAGCTTGATGATGATGCATGCAATGATGGATTGTCTACTCTTGAGTAAGATTTTGAGTTTTCTTTTGTTTAATCATGATTGAAGTTGAAAAGGGCATGATTGTCATATTCGCCATGATGCATTCATGAGCATGGTTCATGCTTCTTGCATGTTAGTTAAAATTTGTGTTTTGGATGGCTATGGACACCTTGAAATTCGCCATGCTCATATATGTATATATATGTTTGCACATGATGTTTTGGTTATGAACTAAGTGATGAATATGTTTGTTTAAAGAAGAAGATGTTGAAGAATGATTGTGAAATTGCAAGCACATTCGGCCTAGCACACATATGAGTGCTTGATGCTATATTATAAGTTTTGAGTTACAATATGCAAAGCATTAACTAGTAAAATGCATGCTGTTTTTGTGAGGTATTAAGTGCATAATTGGCCTCAACATGTACATGAATATTCAGCCTTGGGTAGCCTATTGAAGGCCTTAGCTTTTCCTTGATGCTCGAATAAATTGTATTGAATTGCTTGATGTAGTATAAAATGTGCATGACCATTGTGTATTCAAGCTAAAGAGTGGCCATATGACCATTTAAACTCCTTGTCATATTCGCCATAAGCTAGCACAATGAGGTTTTAATAAATTGAATTTGTTTGAATTAGCTCAAGAGCTAAGAGGGCCACAATTGGACAAGGGAAGGAAAAAGTGATCGAATAGCCGTAAAAGCCGCTTGACAACATCCGAGGTAAGTCCTCAAGAAGTGACCTTACTTGAATTATGTGGAATGAAATATGGATGTATTGATTATTGATTTATGTGTGTATGAGTATTCAATGATACCCGGCTAAGTCCCAAGGCGATTATGCTAGCAATTATAATTGTGTTTGAGCCTTAGTAACGAAAATGAAATATGTATGTCCAATGATTATTGATGTATGTGCATGAGAAATTGAATGATATCCGGCTAAGCCTCAAGACAATTATGCTGGAAATTATATCCGGGTTAAGACCCGAAGGCAATTGTTCTAGTGGCTACATCCGGGCTTGTAACACCCCTAACTCGTGACCGACGCCGGTGTCGGACACGAGGGGTTAACGGCCAAACCCTCTCAAGATGCCAACCAATTTGACATTACCAGTCAGGCTGGAAAACTGCGTCACCGTCGCCTTAAAAATCATATCTCGAGTTTCAAAACTCGGAAACTGGTTTCGTAAATTTTCCTGAATTTAGACTCATATACCCATCCATGGATTTATTTTTAGAATTTTTGGTTGGGCCAATTGGTACAGTTTATTAGTTAAAGTCACCCATGTTACAGGGACCGACTGCTCTGACCTTCGCACGTTACAACTTGAATACCTCTCTGTACAGGGCTTTAATACTGGTACCGTTTGTTTCTAATGAAACTAGACTCAAAATGGAATCTGTACATATAAGGCATGACTCCTAATTCTTTCTGGATAATTTATGGTAAATTTTCAAAGTCGCAACAGGGGACCCAGAAACCGTTCTGGCCCTGTCTCACGAGAACCTTAATATTTCTCAGTATACTGCTCATATGGTCGTTTCGTTTTGTCCATATAAAAATAGATTCATCAAGGTTAAGTTCCATAATTTACTCACTATTTAGTTCTACTTCTACTATTTTTAGTGATTTTTCAATCTCATCTCACTGCTGCTGTCCGCAACAGTTACTGCAGTAGACTATGCCAATTTCATGAATTTTTCCTTGGCCTTAATCATCCATCATACATGACACAAATTATGGCCACCTTATCAAAATTTGAGTTTCTAAGACTCGTGGCTATAGGTTCTAGCATCCCACTCGACGACCACATAGGCCATTTTCACATGGCTTAAAGTTTACAACCCACAATTCGACAAAATATAATAGCCTATACATGCCAAATGTTCTTCAACAACAAAAACAATACCACAAGATTTCAGCGGTGTGATGACTTCAACGACGGTCCCGATCACGCAAACAATACGAGTCCGAGAGACCTAAAATGGGTGACAAGAAAACACCGAGTGAGTTTACAACTCAAGAAGTCATAAGCATTCATCAATCCACCGATAAAGTTACTACTACATGTACAACAAATGAGGCTAGGTACTCGTCCATATCGAATCTATACCATAATACCTCGGACCTTTCGGTCCAATCTCGCACCAATTCATACATCCACATTTCATATTCTACACAACAAGATAATCAAGTATTTTTACACATTAACTCATTTTCCAGCACAACCATACAATTTCAATCATCACATAGATTTAAGGCTTACCAATTTCAACCCCAAGCATGAACGTATTCTCTATTCGTCATGAGCTCGAGGTACTTACCCGATCCGCTGTCCATACTCAATTCAATGGAGACACACCTCCATATATTTAAAGTACGCACACACAGTGCTTACTACTCGATTTCGCACACTTAGTGCCACGTAATTTAAGCCCGCACACACCGTGCCATACCCTCCGAGCTCGCACACCCAAGGTCAGTATTTTTTCCAGCTTGCACACTTAGTGCCATATATTTCCAACACGCACACTTAGTGCCATATATTTCCAGCACGCACACTTAGTGCCGATCTCACACCGTACACACGTATTGCCCAAGACACTTAGTGCCGAAAGCAAACTTTCTACACATTTCACTATTTCTCTTACATTCAACAAATGTCATCACTCCATACACATACATTTTCATTCATATATATATATGTCATCCCATTAAACACAATTGTATAAATTTTACAATCATTTAAGCAATATCAAATCGTGCTTAATGACTTACCTTGTTTGGGGTAGAACGGTTCCAAATCGGCTACTCGCTTGCTTTCTCCTTTCCTTTGTCCAATCTAGTTCCCTTTGCTCTTGAGCTTCTTGTATCAAAACACCTTAGTCTAGTAAGCTCCATGGCTGATTTCTCAAGCTTTTTCCCCTTTCTTCTTAGTATATTCGCCAAGCAAGGAGAAAATGAGAGAATGAACACCCTTTTTTTTCTTTCTTTCTTTGCTTTTGTTTCTCTCATGTACGGCAAGGGGGAAAGCATCCACACTCTTTTTTTTTGTTATCATCATTTTCTTTTTCCATTTCTTTAATGCTAACTTTCTTATTTTATTGTTTCCTACATGCATCACTAGTCTAACATGTTGGAGACATGTTTCCACCCATAGCATGGCCGGCCATCATGCTTCATTTTGGCTAATTTGACATGCAAGGACAACACTTTTCCACATGTATTAATAGGCCACCTTACATTTGCCTAGCACATTTCTAAATTTTCTCACATAAGTCCTATTTGATAAAAATTCACTTACAATTAACAAAATCCAAACATGAAATTTTCACACATGCATATATACATATAATGAGCATCAATTATGATGGTTAATTATTATTATGACTCGGTTTAGTGGTCCCGAAACCACTTTCCGACTAGGGTCAATTTAGGGATGTCACAACTCTCCCCACTTAAGAAATTTTCGTCCCAAAAATCTTACCGTAAATAGGCTCGTATCGCTCTTTCATAGAGTCCTCAAGTTCCCAAGTGGCTTCTTCCATTCCGAGTTTATGCCACAACACCTTCACTAACGGGATTTTCCTATTATGCAACTCTTTTACTTCACGCCTCATAATGTGAACCGTTCCTCTTCATAGCTCAAATTAGGCTGAATCTCAATCTCGGATGGAGCAATTACGCGATGGATCGACCTATATCGTCAAGCATCGAGAAATGAAAACGCTAGAATCCTTTCGAGCTCGGGGCAAAATTAATCGATATGCGATCGCCCAATTCGTTCGGATACTTCATATGGCCCGATGAACCTCGGACTCAATTTGCCCTTACGACCAAATCTAAGCACCTTCTTCCAAGGTGAAACTTTGAGAAAGACCTTGTCTCCAACCCGATATTCAATATCTTTTCTTTTCAAATCCGCATACGACTTTTGGCGATCCGGCGACTTTCAAACTTTCACGAATTACTCGAACTTTTTGCTCGGCATCCTTAACCAAATCAACTCAAGAATTTACCTTCACTAAGTTCACCAGAATAATGGGTACGGCATTTACGATCAGTATAAAGCCTCGTAAGGCGCCATCTTAATACTTGATTGAAAGCTATTGTTGTGCGAATTCAATCAAAGGCGATACTGCTCCCATGAACCACTAAACTCAAGGATGCAACATCTCAACATATCCTCGAGTATTTGAATTATCCGCTCGGATTGACCATCGGTTTGGGGTGAAAAGCGATGCTAAAATGCGTTTGGTACCCAAAGCCTCTTGCAATTTCTTCCAAAACCGCGACGTAAATCTTGGGTCTCTATCCGACACGATAGAAATAGGTACCCCATGCAATCGAACAATTTGGGAGACGATAATTCGCCAACTTATCGAGCGTAAAATCCGTGCGGACAGGATAAAATGAGCGACTTGGTCATCTATCAACAATGACCCAAACCGAGTCTTTCATATTCGAGTCAATGGTAACCCGCACAAAGTCCATTGTTACTCGATCCCATTTCCATTCGGGTATCATGATCGGTCAAGTAATCCCGATGGCACTTGATGTTCCGCTTTCACTTGTTGACATATCGACACCTTGAAACAAATTCAAAATGTCTCGTTTCATACCGGCCACCAAAATTGGCGTTTGTGTCATTGTACATTTTAGTACTACCCGTGGATTGACATTCGACTACAATGGGCTTCATTCGAATTATCGAAATAAGTTCAATTCTTTGGAACACACAGACGACTTCAACCTCAAACAATCGTCATCATCAATTTGAAACTCGATTCCTTGTTCGAACACACTCACCCGCGTTTTGCAAGCAACTCCTCATCAACTTTCGAGCTTTACAATTTGATGAGCCAATAATGGTTTGGTCTTTAATTCGCTACTAACACATTGTCGGGTAGAATAGACAAGTGTACATTCATCGCTCGAAAAAACAAGGATTTTCGACTTAAGGCATCCGCAACCACATTAGCCTTTCCGGGTGATAATCAATGACGAGTTCATAATCTTTTAACAACTCGAGCCATCGCCTTTGTCGCAGATTTAAGTCTCTCTCGAGTCATCAAATATTTGAGACTTTTGTGATCCGAATACACATGGCACTTCTCACCAAATAAGTAATGTCCCCATATCTTTAAGGCGAACACGATGGCGACCAATTCGAGATCATGGGTTGGATAATTTTTCTCATGTGGCTTTAATTGTCTCGACGATAGGCCACAACTCGCCTTTCTTGCATCAATACGCAACCCAACCCAAGTAGGGATGCGCCACTATAAATGACAAACTCTTTGCCCGATTCGGGTTGCACTAGAATTGGGGCTTCACCAAATAAGCTTTCAGTTGATCGAAACTTTTCTCGACATTTCTCCGTCCATTCGAACTTAACATCCTTTTGGAGTAGCCGTCATTGGCGTGGCTATTGTCGAGAAACCTTTACAAATCGTCGGTAATAACCGCAAGCCCCAAAAAGCTCCTAACTTCGTAACATTCCTTGGTGGTTTCCAATCGACTATGGCCAAAATTTTGTTTGGGTCCACCGACACCGATGCGGACACCACGCGCCCCAAAAGCTAACCTCTTTCAACCAAAATTCACATTTATCAACTTTGTGTATAATCGCTTATCTCGTAAGATTTGCAACACTAGCCTCGTGTGTTCAAAGATGTTCGGTTTCATCTCTTGAATAGACCAAAATGTCATCGATAAATACAACTACGAACCGATCCAAGTATGGCCTCGAAAATTCTATTCATTAAATCCATAAACACCGCAGGGCATTAGTGAGCCCAAACGACATCACCAAGAATTTGTAGTGACCGTACCTCGTTCTAAAAGCGGTTTTGGGTATGTCCGATTCTCGGACCCTCAACTGATAGTACCCCGACCTCAAATCTATCTTTAAAAACACCGAGGCTCCCTTTAATTGATCAAACAAATCGTCAATTCGTGGCAATGGATATTTATTCTTTATCGTCACTTTATTGAGTTGACGATAGTCGATGCACAACCTCATGGTTTCGTCCTTCTTCTTCACAAACAATACAAAGCGCCCCATGGAGAAAAACTCTCGAGCGAAACCTCTATCCGTCAATTCTTGCAATTGAACCTTCAATTCCTTTAATTCGTTAATGCCATACGATACGGGCTATTGAAATCGGCGAGTAGTACGGTACAACTTCGATGTCAATTCCACTTCTCGAACCGGTGGCAATCCCAGTAACTCCTCGTGAAAAACATCTGAATACTCACAAACCACCGGTACCGATTCGAGTTTCCTTTCCGTCTCTTTACTTCCAAACACATACGCAAGGTATGTTTCACACCCTTTTCACATACCTCCGAGCGGTCATAGAAGATATTATCATTGGCGCCCTTTTAAATCGAGAGACTCGACTCGGACTACCTCATTATTTGCACTCCTCAAATCAATGGTTTTCCTTTGCATCCCCACCAACGCATCATGTACGGTCACCAATCCATACCAAGAATAACATCGAATTCATTAAATGGTAGAAGCATCGATCGGTAGGAAAACAGATTCTCGAATTATTAGGGGCATCTCTTGCACACTTTATCAACGAAAGCACGTATTGACCCAAAGGGTTTGACACTCGATTACGAACTCAAGAGACTCAACGGTAGAGTCTTCTCGATGCTAAGGTTTCACATACATATGAGTGAGTAGAGCCGGGTCAATCAATGCAATCACAATAGTATCAAAGAGAGTAAAAGTACCGTTGATAACGTCGGGAGGATGCCTCCTCTCGTGCGCGGATGGCATATGCTCTAGCAAGAGCACGGGTCTCGGATCGGACAGCCGTATTAGAGGCTCCTCTCGATTACCACCCCTACCTCCGAGAGATTCTCGGGGCCTTCCTCCACCGTCGTTCCACTAGGTCTTGCACCTTGCGCCTTATTCCTCTCATCTAGCTCGTGCAATCTCTAATGAAGTGGTCCTTCAACCGCATCCATAACAGCCCTATTAATGACTTACCCCAACATTCACCTAGGTGTCGTCTTCCACATTGGGGCATTCAGTGTCTCTTGACGATTATTGCCCACACTAGCTACTCAAGTAGCTCGAGTCCGTCAATGGTCGGGCTCTAATGGAAATTCCCGCATGTCGTCCTCGACTTCTTCGGTGTCCTCCCGAACCTCTTTACACCGAGAACGGAGCTTTACTCACGATCTTTTACGGTAATCTCTTGCTTCAAATTCAGCCTTCTTCTTCTCCTTCCCAAGTTCTTCCGCTTTGCGTGCTCGTTCGACTAGTGTCACGAACTCCTTTATCTCTAAAATTCCCACTAGTAACTTTAACTCTTCATTCAATCCTTCTTCAAATCTTTTGAACATCGCAACCTCATCACCACACACTCCCGAGCATACCGACTAAGTCTTACGAACTCATGTTCAGATTCGACATCTGATCATCCGCCTTGCTTGAGTTCCAAGAATTCCTTACGCTTCGATCGATGAACCGTTGACTAATGTATTTCTTTCAAAATTCAGATTGGAAGAAATCCCAAGTAACTCGCTCATTTGGGACTATGGAAATTAAAGTCCTCCACCAATAGTAAGTCGAGTCTCGCAACAAGGATATAGCACACTTAAGACATTCATCGGTGTGCATGATAGTTCATCTAACACTCTAATGGTGTTATCGAGCGAACTCGGCCTTTTCGGCATCATCAAGAACTATGGCCTTGAACTCCTCGCCCCACGCTTCCTAATCAAGTCCACGGTGGTTTACTCAAATTCACAGGATCGAGAATCGGAGGCATTGCGTGCTCTTGGGGTGGAGTATTTGAATTCGGGAATGGTTGGACAGCCGGGTTGGTTCGGGCATATTGCGCGACCCACTCATTCATCATGGTGAAGAAGGCTTGTTTTGCCCTTCATTTTGATTATTCGCGGATGATCGAGGCTCAACGGGCGGTGTCCCTTGCGCAGAGCAGCCGCTACACTTTCAACGTCATCCGCCAAGGGTCTCTCTACCCGGTTCCATTGCTAATCAAAACAAAAATTCCAACCGTCAAGTCATCACATTATTAAGCGCTAACAATTTGGCATGTATAGCTAGATTCACACGCGCTATGGTAGTCCTAGAACCGACTAAACCATAGCTCGATACCAATAAAATTGTAACACCTAACTCGTGACCGACGCCGTGTCGGACACGAGGGTTAACGGCCAAACCCTCTCAAGATGCCAACCAATTTGACATTACCAGTCAGGCTGGAAAACTGTGTCACCGTCGCCTTAAAAATCATATCTCGAGTTTCAAAACTCAGAAACTGGTTTTGTAAATTTTCCCTGAATTTAGACTCATATACCCATCCATGGATTTATTTTTAGAATTTTTGGTTGGGCCAATTGATACAGTTTATTAGTTAAAGTCACCCATGTTACAGGGACCGACTGCTCTGACCTTCGCACGTTACAACTTGAATACCTCTCTGTACAGGGCTTTAATACTGGTACCGTTTGTTTCTAATGAAACTAAACTCAAAATGGAATCTGTACATATAAGGCATGACTCCTAATTCTTTCTGGATAATTTATGGTAAATTTTCAAAGTCGCAACAGGGGACCCAGAAACCGTTCTGGCCCTGTCTCACGAGAACCTTAATATTTCTCAGTATACTGCTCATATGGTCGTTTCGTTTTGTCCATATAAAATAGATTCATCAAGGTTAAGTTCCATAATTTACTCACTATTTAGTTCTACTTCTACTATTTTAGTGATTTTTCAATCTCATCTCACTGCTGCTGTCCGCAACAGCTACTGCAGAGACTATGCCAATTTCATGAATTTTTCCTTGGCCTTAATCATCCATCATACATGACACAAATTATGGCCACCTTATCAAAATTTGAGTTTCTAAGACTCGTGGCTATAGGTTCTAGCATCCCACTCGACGACCACATAGGCCATTTTCACATGGCTTAAAGTTTACAACCCACAATTCGACAAAATATAATAGCCTATACATGCCAAATGTTCTTCAACAACAAAAACAATACCACAAGATTTCAGCCGTGTGATGACTTCAACGACGGTCCCGATCACGCAAACAATACGAGTCCGAGAGACCTAAAATGGGTGACAAGAAAAACACCGAGTGAGTTTACAACTCAAGAAGTCATAAGCATTCATCAATCCACGATAAAGTTACTACTACATGTACAACAAATGAGGCTAGGTACTCGTCCATATCGAATCTATACCATAATACCTCGGACCTTTCGGTCCAATCTCGCACCAATTCATACATCCACATTTCATATTCTACACAACAAGATAATCAAGTATTTTTACACATTAACTCATTTTCCAGCACAACCATACAATTTCAATCATCACATAGATTTAAGGCTTACCAATTTCAACCCCAAGCATGAACGTATTCTCTATTCGTCATGAGCTCGAGGTACTTACCCGATCCGCTGTCCATACTCAATTCAATGGAGACACACCTCCATATATTTAAAGTACGCACACACGGGCTTACTACTCGATTTCGCACACTTAGTGCCACGTAATTTAAGCCCGCACACACCGTGCCATACCTCCGAGCTCGCACACCCAAAGGTCAGTATTTTTTCCAGCTTGCACACTTAGTGCCATATATTTCCAACACGCACACTTAGTGCCATATATTTCCAACACGCACACTTAGTGCCGATCTCACACCGCACACACGTGTTGCCCAAGACACTTAGTGCCGAAAGCAAACTTTCTACACATTTCACTATTTCTCTTACATTCAACAAATGTCATCACTCCATACACATACATTTTCATTCATATATATATATGTCATCCCATTAAACACAATTGTATAAATTTTACAATCATTTAAGCAATATCAAATACGTGCTTAATGACTTACCTTGTTTGGGGTAGAACGGTTCCAAATCGGCTACTCGTTTGCTTTCTCCTTTCCTTTGTCCAATCTAGTTCCCCTTTGCTCTTGAGCTTCTTGTATCAAAACACCTTAGTCTAGTAAGCTCCCATGGCTGATTTTCTCAAGCTTTTTCCCCCCTTTCTTCTTAGTATATTCGGCCAAGCAAGGAGAAAATGAGAGAATGAACACCCTTTTTTTTTCTTTCTTTCTTTGCTTTTGTTTCTCTCATGTACGGCAAGGGGGGAAAGCATCCACACTCTTTTTTTTTTTTGTTATCATCATTTTCTTTTTTCCATTTCTTTAATGCTAACTTTCTTATTTTATTGTTTCCTACATGCATCACTAGTCTAACATGTTGGAGACATGTTTCCACCCATAGCATGGCCGGCCATCATGCTTCATTTTGGCTAATTTGACATGCAAGGACAACACTTTCCCACATGTATTAATAGGCCACCTTACATTTGCCTAGCACATTTCTAAATTTTCTCACATAAGTCCTATTTGATAAAAATTCACTTACAATTAACAAAATCCAAACATGAAATTTTCACACATGCATATATACATATAATGAGCATCAATTATGATGGTTAATTATTATTATGACTCGGTTTAGTGGTCCCGAAACCACTTTCCGACTAGGGTCAATTTAGGGATGTCACAGGGCTAAGACCCGAAGGCATTCGTGCGAGTCATTCTATCCGGGCTAAGACCCAAAGGCATTTGTGCACATGCTTATATCCGGTTATATTCCGAAGAATCTTGGGCTGGAGGTGAGTGTTGGTTGCTGTAATAAATTCAATTAGTACACTCGAGAAGCCCAAAGAATAAGGTACGTTTATATGTGCATTGGAAAGTCGACATGTTTGAGCAACATTCGCTCAATCGACTAATGAATTTCAGTTATTGAATTGATTGATACTTTGTGAAAGTATATAATGATGAAGTGTGAAGTAAGAATGTGTATTAATGAAATGATGCATTTGGCTATGTGAATGTATTGCTGTAATTAGAGTTGATTATATTCCTTGAGACTTACTAAGCATAAAAATGCTTACCCCGTTACTTTGGCTCCCCGTTTTATAGATTTGGCTCGATAGCAATCGGATTCGGGATCAATAAAGTCGAAGTCATCCACACTATCAACGCCTCTATTTTGGTATAAATTTTGGTTGAATTTTGAAATGGCATGTATAGGACTACCCCTTGTTGGTTTAAAAATGTGGTGATGTATATGTATACGGCCATGCGAAAATGGCTCGTAAAAGGAAGCATGAACTTAGACTATTTGTGGTTTGTATGTATATATATGGTGTCATGATGTGATTATGGATTGGAAATGGGAGTGTTGGTCACATGATCAGCCATTGGTATGGTTAAAATGATCATATATGAACCTATGTATGGCAAGACTAGTTGGTTCATGGAGACTACAAAATAGGTAAGACCTACCTTAAAAGCAGTCTTTGCCAAATTGAAGGACGCAGCTTTTCCACTGACCGAAATGTCAAATTAGTGGGCAAAACATGTGAACTTGGCTTGTTAACCCTCGTGTCCGGACACCGCGATGGTCTCGGGTTCGGGTGTTATAATTTTATTGGTATCGAGCCACGGTTTAGTCGATTGTAGGACTACCGTGATGTGTTTGGGGTCTAGCTATACATGCCATTAAATGATGAATCGATAGTGTGGTGATTTCGACAATTTGACTTTGTGTTTGTTTATAGCAATGGATCCCGATCCCAACCGAGCGATAGCTGATGATGTGGAGAGTGTGGCGCTGCTTCCGCAAGAAGGACAAATGGCGGACTCTCAACCTATGGCCAAGACAATCCGAATGACGAGGCTAGGCAAGCCTTTTATAGTGTGATGAACGAATGGTTTAATCAATACATTCGAACTAACACAACTGTTCCACAACCTCCATTCCCGACAAATGCAACCCCGATCTACAATACCTCCGATGGCCCGACCAAATAAGGTCAAGTAAGCCCCTAGTCGATAGGATTCAAAACATGGGGCCACCGAATTTAAGGCTACGGATGATGATGATGCCGAAGCGAGCTGAATTTTGGTTGGATAACACTATCCGGTGCTCGATGAGCTATCCTGACACCGATGAGTGCTTAAAGTGTACCATCTCCTTGCTACGTGAGTCCGCCTACTATTGGTGGAGTACTCGACTTCGTGGTACCTAGAGAGCAAGTGACTTGGGAATTCTTTCAAACCGAGTTCAAAAAAGTATATCGATCGAGATTCATCGACCAAAAGCGAAGGAATTCCTTGACCTTAAGCAAGGTTCTATGTCGATTCTCGACTACGAACGAAAATTTGTGAGGCTTAGCCAGATGCAGCGAGAATGCATTTCGTCCAAGCCATTATGTGTAAACGCTTCGAGGATGGGCTGAATGATGATATAAGGATGTTCGTTGGCATTCTCGAGATACGAGAGTTCGTAGTACTTGTTGAGCGAGCTTGTAAAGTCAAGAGCTTAGAAAGGAGAAACAAAAGCGATATGGAACCGGAGAATTCCAAAGAGGTCCTCGGAAAGTCTCTTCAACAAGCATCGAAGAGATTTCGAGATGATGCGAGCCGGTCTAGAGGCGTTTGGGCTTTTCTAGACGAGGACGCGATCGACCCCCTGTGACCACACGAGTCACTTGATCGCCGATGGTGGAAATGATCGCCGAGAGAGGCGGAGTGTCCACATTGTGGCAAATGGCATTCGGGAGCTGTTGGTTTCGTGATCGCTCCTGCTATAAGTGTGGGTCGGCCGACCACTTTATGAAGGATTGCCCGAGGATGCATGAACAGAATGTAAGTCAGAGTGGAAACCCGGGTGCTACCACTGCTTGAGGTAGGCCACCTAGAAATATGGGCAATGACAGTGGCGGTCAGAGAGGATCTAGAGATGCTACCATCAGATCTGAGGCTCGTGTTCCTGTAAGGACTTATGCCATACGCGCACGTGAGGATGCTGCCTCTCGGATGTCATTACGGTACTTTCACTCTTTTCAATGCAAATGCGATTGCTTTGATTGACCCTAGTTCTACTCATTCATATATGTGAAACCTTAGCATCCAAAAAGACTTTGCCTATTGAGTCTCTCGAGTTTGTAATTCGGTGTCAAACCCTTGGGTCATTACGTGCTTGTCAACAAAGTGTGCAAGAAAAGTCCCCTAGTGTTCCGAGGTTCTTGTTTTCCGGCGGACTTGATGCTTTTGCCGTTCGATAAGTTCGAATTTATTCTTGGTTTGGATTGGTTGACCATGCACGATGCGGTTGTAAATTGCAAAAGCAAGACTATCGATTTAAGGTGCGCGAATAATGAGATAATTCGGGTTGAGTCTACGGACTTAAAGGGGTTGCTAGCTGTAATATCGCAATGTTGGCCCAAAATATGTAAGAAAAGGGTGCGGCGTACCTTGCGTCGTGCTTTCGATGACAAGGAATCGAAAAAGAAACCCGAATCGTGTCGTTGGTTTGTGAATACCGGATGTTTTCCTCAAGAATTGCCGGTTTACCACCGCTCGAGAAATAGAATTTGGCATCGAATTGGTACCGGTACCACTCCAATTTCGATAGCTCCGTATCGTATGGCACCAACGGAATTAAAGGAGTTGAAAGCTCGATTGCAAGAATTGGTGGATAGAGGTTTTGCTCGCTCGAGTTTTTCGCCTTGGGTGCGCCGGTGTTGTTCGTGAAGAAGAAGGATGGAACCATGCGGTACGTGCATCGACTATCGTCGCTTAATAAAGCGACGATAAGGAACAAATATACGTTGCCACGTATTGATGACTTGTTCGATCAATCAAGGGAGCCTCGGTGTTCTCGAAAATAGATTTGAGATCGGGCTATTATCAATTGCGAATCCGAGATTGGACGTACCCAAGACCGCCTTGAACGAGATATGGTCACTATGAGTTCCTAGTGATGCCGTTTGGGCTCACTAATGCCCTCGCGGTATTTATGGATTTAATGAATCGGATCTTGAGACCATATTTGGATCGATTCGTAGTCGTGTTCATTGATGACATCTTGGTCTATTCAAGAAATGAGACCGAACATCTTTGAACACCGCGGTTAGTCTTTGCAAATCTTACGGGATAAGCAATTATATGCTAAGTTCAAAGCAAGTGTGAGTTCGGTTAAGAGAGGTTAGCTTCTTGGGTCATGTGGTATTCAGATCGGGTATTCGAGTTGACCCGAATAAAATTTTAGCCATACTTAATTGGAAGCCTCAGAAATATTACCGAGGTTCGAGCTTTTTGGGGCTTGCTTAGGTTATTACCGACGATTTGTAAAGGTTTCTCAACGATAGCCACGCCGATGACGGCTTACTCCAAAAGGATGTTAAGTTCGAATGGACGGAGAAATGTCGAAAAGTTTCGATCAATCGAAAACTTATTTGATGAAGCCCCAATTCTAGTGCAACCCGAGTCCCAAGAAAGAGTTTGTCATCTATAGCGACGCCCCTCCTTGGGTTAGGTTGCGTATTGATGCAAGAAGGTCGAGTTGTGGCCTATCGTCGAGGCAATTAAAGCCACATGAGAAAAATTATCCGACCCATGATCTCGAGTTGGCGCCATCGTGTTCGCTTTAAAGATTTGGTGACATTACTTATTTGGTGAAAGGTGCCATGTGTACTCGGATCACAAAAGTCTCAAATATTTGATGACCCAAAGAGACTTAAATCTGCGACAAAGACGTTGGCTCGAGCTGTTAAAGGATTATGAGTGATCATTGACTATCACCCGGAAAGGCGAATGTGGTTGCGGATGCCTTGAGTCGTAAATCATTATTCGCTTTCTGAGCGATGAACGTGCACTTGTCTGCTCGATCCGATAGTGTGTTAGTAGCTGAATTGAAAGCCAAACCACTATTGATACATCAAATTCGAGAAGCTCGAGAAAGTCGACGACGAGTTGGTCGCAAACGGGCCGAGTGTGTTAGAACAAGGACTCGAATTTCAAATCGACAATGACGATTGTTTGAGGTTCAAAAGTCGTCTGTGTGTTCCAAAGAATTCGGAACTCATTTCGATAATTCTGAATGAAGCCCATTGTAACCGAATGGCAATCCACCCGGGGAGTACGAAGATGTACAATGATTTGAAACGTCGGTTTTGGTGGCATGGTATGAAACGAGACATCTCCGACTTTGTTTCGAGATGTTTAATATGTCAACAAGTGAAAGCGGAACATCAGGTGCCTTCAGGATTACTTCAGCCAATCACGATACCCGAGTGGAAATGGGATCGAGTCACAATGGACTTTGTATCCGGACCGCCATTGTCGACAAGTAAGAAGGATGCGGTTTGGGTCGTGGTAGATAGATCGACTAAGTCGGCTCACTTTGTCCCCGTGACGTCACGGATTTTCAATGGACAAACTAGCCAATTGTACGCTTTCTCAGATTATGAGATTACACGGGTGCCTATTTCCATCGTGTCGGATAGAGATCCGAGATTTACCTCGCGATTTTGGAAAAAGTTGCAAGAAGCTTTGGGTACCAAGTTGCATTTCAGCACCGCCTTTCACCCCCAAACCGATGGTCAATCCGGCGGATAATTCAGATACTTGAGGATATGTTGAGATGTTGCGTCCTCGAGTTTAGTGGTTCATGGGAACGGTATTTGCCGTTGATTGAATTCGCTTACAACAACGACTTTCAATCAAGTATTAAGATGGCACCCTACGAGGCTCAGACGGTCGTAAATGCCGTACACCATTGTTTTGGACCGAGCTTGGTGAAAGCAAGATCTTCGGGTGGATTTGATTAGAGATGCTTGAATGAAAGTGAAAGAAATCGTGAAAGTCGAAGATAGCCTCCGATCGTCGAAGTCGTGCGCGGATCTGAAGCGTAAGGATATCGAGTATCGTGGGTGATAAAGTGTTTCTCAAGGTATCGCCTTGGAAAAAGATACTCGATTCGGTAGTAAGGGCAAGTGAGCCAAGGTTCATTGGGCCTTATGAGATATCCGGCGAGTCGGTCCAGTGGCATATCGTTTGATTTTGCCCCCTGAACTCAAAAAGGTTCACGATGTCTTTCATGTTTCGATGCTTCGACGCTATAGATCCGATCCATCGCACGTGATTAGTCCATCAGAAATTGAAATTCAAGCTAATATGAGTTATGAGGAAGAACCGATTCGTATCCTATCATGAGAAGTGAAAGAGTTGCGAAACAAGCGGGTTCCGCTAGTGAAAGTGTTATGGTTCAAGCACGGGATAGAAGAAGCTACTTGGGAGACCGAGAACTCTATGAAAGAGCGATATCCAAACCTATTTACCGTAAGATTTTCGGGACAAAATTTCTTAAGTGGGGAGAGTTGTGACAGCCCAAAATTGACCCTAGTCGGAATGTGGTCTCGGGACCATAAAACCGAGGCATAAAAATAATTAAAATTTATTTTGATGCCTATAATATGTGTGTGCTCATGTATGACATTTTATGATGATTGATTTAGTGTTATAAAGGTGAATTCCACTAGAAATGACTTAGTAGTGAACTTTGAAAGTACGATAGGAAATGTGTGATGACTAATTAAAGCATGCATGCAAAATAATGGACTTGCATGTCAAATTCCCCTTTACAAGTGATGGCCGCCATGACAAAGAGATATGGGCTAAACATGTCATGAAACATGTTTTGTTGGGCATTAGGGAGAAATAATAAACAAATAAGCATGGGTAAGAAAAGAATGAAAAAAATGTGTGTGAGAGAGTAGCATTCCCCCTTGCCGTGAGTTGAGAAAGAAGGAAGAAAAAAATTGTTGTGTTCATCCATTTTCACTTCTTGGCCGAAAATACTAAGGAAAAGGGGAGGATTTTTGCTTCATGCTTGGTTTGGAAGAGATCTAGAAGGAGATTTGGCTAAGTTTGCATCAAGATTAAGGTATGTATGAGGTTGTGTTAGGAGTTTCATGCATGTTTTGGTTGCTAACTTGATGTGCATGTTAGCCATGGCTCAAATCTTTGTTATGCCATGGAAATGGTATTTGGCCAAAGTTGTTATGGTGATAAAGCCATTGCATGCTAAGTGTGAAGCTTGATGATGATGCATGCAATGATGGATTGTCTACTCTTGAGTAAGATTTTGAGTTTTCTTTTGTTTAATCATGATTGAAGTTGAAAAGGGCATGATTGTCATATTCGGCCATGATGCATTCATGAGCATGGTTCATGCTTCTTGCATGTTAGTTAAAATTTGTGTTTTGGATGGCTATGGACACCTTGAAATTCGCCACGCTCATATATGTATATATATGTTTGCACATGATGTTTTGGTTATGAACTAAGTGATGAATATGTTTGTTTAAAGAAGAAGATGTTGAAGAATGATTGTGAAATTGCAAGCACATTCGCCTAGCACACATATGAGTGCTTGATGCTATATTATAAGTTTTGAGTTACAATATGCAAAGCATTAACTAGTAAAATGCATGCTGTTTTTGTGAGGTATTAAGTGCATAATTGGCCTCAACATGTACATGAATATTCGCCTTGGGTAGCCTATTGAAGGCCTTAGCTTTTCCTTGATGCTCGAATAAATTGTATTGAATTGCTTGATGTAGTATAAAATGTGCATGACCATTGTGTATTCAAGCTAAAGAGTGGCCATATGACCATTTAAACTCCTTGTCATATTCGCCATAAGCTAGCACAATGAGGTTTTAATAAATTGAATTTGTTTGAATTAGCTCAAGAGCTAAGAGGGTTACAATTGGACAAGGGAAGGAAAAGTGATCGAATAGCCGTAAAAGCCGCTCGACAACATCCGAGGTAAGTCCTCAAGAAGTGACCTTACTTGAATTATGTGGAATGAAATATGGATGTATTGATTATTGATTTATGTGTGTATGAGTATTGAATGATACCCGGCTAAGTCCCAAGGCGATTATGCTAGCAATTATAATTGTGTTTGAGCCTTAGTAACGAAAAATGAAATATGTATGTCCAATGATTATTGATGTACGTGTGCATGAGAAATTGAATGATATCCGGCTAAGCCCGAAGACAATTATGTTGAAATTATTTTCGGGTTAAGACCAAGGCAATTGTGCTAGTGGCTACATCCTGCTAAGACCAAAGGCATTTGTGCGAGTCATTCTATCTAGGCTAAGACCCGAAGGCATTTGTGCACATGCTTATATCCGGTTATATTCAAGAATCTTGGGCTGGAGGTGAGTGTTGGTTGCTGTAATAAATTCAATTAGTACACTCGAGAAGCCCAAAGAATAAGGTACGTTTATATGTGCATTGAAAGTCGACATGTTTGAGCAACATTCGCTCAATCGACTAATGAATTTCAGTTATTGAATTGATTGATACTTTGTGAAAGTATATAATGATGAAGTGTGAAGTAAGAATGTGTATTAATGAAATGATGCATTTGGCTATGTGAATGTATTGCTGTAATTAGAGTTGACTATATTCCTTGAGACTTACTAAGCATAAAAATGCTTACCCCGTTACTTTGGCTCTCCGTTTTATAGATTTCGCTCGGTAGCAATCGGATTCGGGATCAATAAAGTCGAAGTCATCCACACTATCAACGCCTCTATTTTGGTATAAATTTTGGTTGAATTTTGAAATGGCATGTATAGGACTACCCCTTGTTGGTTTAAAAATGTGGTGATGTATATGTATACGGCCATGCGAAAATGGCTCGTAAAAGAAAGCATGAACGTAGACTATTTGTGGTTTGTATGTATATATATGGTGTCATGATGTGATTATGGATTGGAAATGGGAGTGTTGGTCACATGATCAGCCATTGGTATGGTTAAAATGATCATATATGAACCTATGTATGGTAAGACTAGTTGGTTCATGGAGACTACAAAATAGGTAAGACCTACCTTAAAAGCAGTCTTTGCCAATTGAAGATGTGACGAGCTTTTCCACTTTACCGGAAATGTCAAATTGGTGGGCAAAACATGTGAACTTGGCTTGTTAACCCCTCGTGTCCGACACCGGCGATGGTCTCGGGTTCGGGGTGTTACACTGAATTTCAACTTCAGTCGGGGAAATGACATGTGAAGGATTGGATCAGTATTGTTGAAGCATTGTTACATGAAATATATTATGAATTTTTTCTAGCTCAGACGATAAAGATAGTTGTAATCAACTGGTCCGATTCACTCGATAATCTCATACGGTCCTATGAACCTCGGGCTCAATTTTCCTTTCCGACCAAATCATAATATCTTTTTCCATGGTGACATTTCAGAAACACTTTATCCCCGATTTGAAACTCAATATCTTTCCGTTTCAAGTCTGCATAAGATTTTTGTCGATCCGACGCTGCTTTCAAACTATCATGAATCACTTTCACCTTTTCTTTAGTCTCTCTAATCAGATCAACTTCGTGAATCTTATTCTCCCTTAGCTCAGTCCAGTATATTAGTGTTCACCATTTACGACTATATAAAGCTTCATATGGTGTTATAAGAAAATTCAATCAACGGTAAATATTTTTCCCACGTACCTTCGAACTCAAGAATGCAACAACATAACATATCCACGAGTATCTGAATAACTCGCTCGGATTGACCATCCATCTACGGGTGAAACGAGGTACTGAAATGTAGCTATGTACCCAATGCGTCTTGCAGTTTCTTCCAAAACCGCGATGTGAACCTCGGACCTCAATCCAAAACAATAGAAATAGGTAACCTATGCAATCTCACAACCTCAGAGATATATAACTTAGCTAACTTATCAAGCGAGAAATCTGTACGTACAGGAATAAAATGAGCTGATTTCGTCAATTTGTCTACAACAAACCAAATCACATCTTTCTTTTTCAGAGATAAGGGCAAACCCGATATAAAATCTATAATCACTCTATCCCAATTCCATTCGGGAATCATGATTGGCTGCAATAGACCCGACGACACTTGATGTTCAACTTTGACTTGCTGACAAATCAAACATTTTGAAATAAATTCAAAAATAACGTTTCATACCATGCCACCAATAAAGTTGTTTCAAATCATCATACATTTTCATGCTTCCCAGATGAACAGATAAACAACTACTATGTGTTCATTCAAAATTACCTGAATCAGTTCTAAATTTCTCGGAACACATATTTGGCCTCTAAATCTTAAACAATCATCGAAATCAACTTGAAACACTAAATCAGGGTTCGAATCACATTGAGTTTGTTTTGCTAGCATTTCATTATCGACTTTGTAAGCTTCACAAATCTGCTATAAAAATAATGGTCTTGCTTTCATCTTGGCCACAATCGAACCATCCTTACATAAAGCTATTTGATTGTTCATCGCACGTAGAGCGAATAGGGATTTTCGGCTCAAAGCATCAATAATGACATTAGCCTTTCCCGGATGATAATCGATCACTAACTCGTAATCTTTTAGTAATTCAAGCCACCTCTGTTGTCGCAAATTCAGACCTTTCTGAGTCATCAAATATTTCAAACTCTTGTGATCAGTAAAGATATGACATTTCTCACCAAACAAATAGTGACGCCAAATTCTCCACGCAAACACAATCGAAGCCAATTCTAGATTGTGCGTCGAATAGTTCTTTTCATGCGGCTTCAATTGTCTCGAGGCATAAGCTACAACTTTGCCTTCCTGCATCAAAACACAACCCAGACCATTCAACAATGCATCACTGAACACTACGAACTCTTTACCCGATTCAGGCTGAACTAACACTGGAGCTTCATTCAATAAAGCTTTTAACTACTCGAAACTTTTCTAACATTTATCTGACCATTTGAACTTAACTCTTTTTGAAGCAATTTCATCATCAGAGTTGTAATCATCGAAAATCCTTTTACAAACCGTCTATAATATCCTGCTAGTCCTAGAAAATTACGGACCTCAGAAACATTTCTCAGAGGCTTCCAATCTATAATCGCAGATATCTTACTCGGATCAAACCGGATACCATCAACTGAAACAATATGTCCCAGAAAACTAACCTCTCGTAGCTAAAACTCACAATTGCTGAATTTTACATACAACTACTTATCTCTCAAAGTTTTTAGCACGATTCCCAAATGTTCTTCATGCTCAGATTCATCACGAGAGTAAATCAAAATGACATCAATGAATACAAAAACAAATCGATCCAGGTACGGTCTAAAAATCTGATTCATTAAGTCCATAAAGATAGCAGGTGCATTTCTTAATCCGAAGGGCATAATAAGAAATTCGTAGTGTCCGTACCTCATTCTAAAAGCAGTTTTTGGTATATCAGAGTCTTTAACTTGCAACTGATTATAGCCCGATGTCAAATCTATTTTCAAAAACACTATAACCCCTTTCAATTGATCAAATAAATCATCAATCAGTGGTAGAGGGTATTTATTCTTGATTGTTACTTTGTTAAGCTGTCGGTAGTCTATACACATTCTCATCGTACCATCTTTCTTGTTCACAAATAAACCGATGCACCCCAAGAAGAGAAACTCGGTCTAGCATAACTTCTATTCGTCAATTCTTGCAACTGAGCTTTCAATTCTTTCAACTTTTTCGGAGCCATTCTGTACGGAGCTACTGATATCAGCATAGTTCCCGGCACTAACTCAATGTCAAACTCAACCTCTCGGATCAATCGTAAACCCAATAACTCTTCAGGAAACACTTCTGGATACTCACACACAACTGGCACTGATTTGATCTTCTTTTTAGTCACTTTTTTATCAAGCACATAAGCAAAATAAGCTTCGCAAACCTTTTTCACATATTTCTGAACTATCGATAAAATCACTGTTGGTAAACCGTTCAAATCATCTGACTCAATCCTGATAATCTCATTATTTTAACATCTCAGATCAATCATCTTTTGTTTATAGTTTACTATAGCATCATGTAACGTTAGCCAATCTATACCCAAAATTTTATCAAATTCATCAAATGGCAACAACATCAGATCAGCCGGAAAACAGAAATCCCGAATCATCAATGAAGAGTTTTTGCACACTTTATCTACCAAAATACACTTGCCTAAAGGGTTCGATACTCTAATCACAAATTTAGTAGACTCTACAGGAAAAGTCTTATTGGATACTAAATTCACACATACATATAAATGGGTTGATCCTGGATCTATCAATGCATTAACTTTAGTATCATAAAGAGTGAAAGTACCCGTAATAACATTTGGAGATGATGTTTTTTCGCGATCGCGAATAGCATAGGCTTGTGCAGGTGCTCCAGCCTCTGACCTCACAGTAGAATCTTTAGTTGTTCTCTGGCTACCACTCACATTTCTCGTGTTTCTGGGTGGTCTACCTTTAACTGCAGTGTTACTTGGCCTCATGTTTTGTACTGTATCTTGCGCTACCAACTCAAGACAGTTACAAATGAAATGATCTAATGATCCACATTTAAAACAGGCTCGATCATTCAATCTACAATCACTGATATGTCATTTTTCACAATGTCTGCACTCGAGTCGGTTTTGTCTCACACTGCCAACACTAGCAATAGATGTAGCTTGAGCTTTAGAACTCACAGGTTACTTTTCATGACCCCTGATTGAATGTCCCACTTATGCATTAGAATGATTAAACGAGTCTCAAAATTTATTCGATAAAGCTTAATACGGCTTAGTTATCGATCTTTTTCTTGAGTATCTAGCTTCTGCGTCTGCTTGTCTCTTTTCTTTGCTAAGATCTTCGGATTTACAAGCCCTCTTAACCAGAATGAAAAATTCCATCAAATAAAGAATCTTTAATAACAGCTTTATATCTTCATTCAACCCATCAACAAACCGTTTACACATAATCTCATTAGTAGACACATATTCTCGAGCATACTTGCTTAAACGTACGAATTATCTTTTGTACTCATTGACAGTCATCCGGTCTTGTTTCAATTTTAGAAACTCTTTATGCTTCTGATCGAGAAATCACTGACTTATGTACTTCTTTTAAAACTTAGATTGAAAAAACTCCCAGGTAACCTGTTCTCTAGGAACCATAGATATTAACATTTTCCACCAATGGTACGCATTATTTCTAAGTAAAGATACCACACATTTGATACATTCTTCAAGAGTACAAGACATTCGTTGAATACTCAAATCATGTTCTCGAGCCAGAACTTAGCTTTTTCAGCATCATCACCAGTGGTAGCCCGAAACTCCTCAACTCCATGTTTACGTCTCTTATCCATTGGCGGCTCATTAAATCGTATTGGATCTATGACTTGAGAAAAAATAGGGTATTATTGAGGAACAAGTAGGGGTGGAGGTTGTTGAGTAGCCGGATTCGTTCGAACAAACTCTGTAAACCGCTCACTCATCATCTGGATGAAGGCTTGCTTAGTCTATCCCTCTTGACTACTTGAAATGGGCCTAGAATCAACCAGTGTTGCCCCTTGAGCGACAGGGGGCACATTACTCTCTACATCATCAGTTATAGCTCTTTGAGGATCCATCGCTATAAGTAAACACAATTTTAAAATGTTAGAAATCATCACACTATCGAAGAATATATATCGCATGTATAGCTAGACTCTTACACATGCTACGTTAGTCCTAGAATCAACTAAATCGTACCTCTGATACCAATAATTGTAACACCTCTAACCAGTATCTGTTGCTGAAATAGGGTTACAAGGCATTACTGAACAAATCACAACATAAATCATACATTTCTTACACATCAATCTATTATCACATGAACATCAATCAAACATAATCACATTGTCCCTTATAAAGCACTACGAGACCTTAAAACATGCTTGAAAGAGGTTCGAGACTAAACCGATAACATTTGAAAACTTCAGGAAACTTATAAAATTTTCATGCACACAGAGATCATGCGCCCGTATGAACAGGCCGTGTGCCTCACACGGCCACTAGACATGCCCGTGTCACAGGCTGTGTAAAAACAGGGCATACATACTGACTTACACCACATGGCCAGAAACACTCCCGTGTACCATGGCCTTGCGAAATCTGGAGGGTATACTGACTTGGGTCACATGGCCGGCCACACGCCCATGTGACAACCCATGTGTCTCACACGGCTAGTAGACACCCCCATCTGTCTAGGCTGTGCCAAACCTGTAGGGTATAATGACTTAATTCGAAGGGCTACTCAGGGGACACATAATCATGTACCGAGGCTATATATCACACACGATCATGCCACACGCCCGTGTGCTCGACCGTGTGGAGTGAATATAGGCTTGGTTGAAGCCACATTTCTCATCCTTTCTCAAGCATTCCTAAACCACAACATTTGTACCAATTCAATACATTAATAGGCAACCAAAACATGCTATTTCATGCACAATTCATGCCATTTATAAACCATCCTCTTAACTATTCAAATCCATAGCCAAAACATACCAATTCAATATGCCAAAATCATTAAACTTACATAACTTCTAAATGCATTTCCTCATCATCTTATCAACAATTTCATGATTCAAAACATACCATTTCATCATTTCAAAATCAAGCCATGGCATATCATCTTTCAAGCATTAGCTCACCAAATGACAACTAGCTACTTGAGCAACCATATAACCCTACCAAACATACCAAAACATAAGGCAACTTATACATCATGTATTACTTACCAAACACCTAATTCAAACCAACTTAAATGGCCATACACACCAACATTTACATTATTTCACAAACCAACACACATGGCTAATATCATATTTCAAAACTTATCATCAACTCACTAGCCTATACATGCCATATACCATGTTTACAAAACATCCAAAAATACAAACAAGTAGTCGATAGTGTGATGATGTTCTCGATGATTCTCGAGTCTGAGCTAGCTTTAATTATCTATAAAATAAGGGAATAACACACAAAGTAAGCTTTAAGCCATATACAAATAAGATTACCACATGAATTAATATCATTTCCATCAATAAGCAACTATAAGTTGCGAAACCCTTCCGAGAATGTTGTGAAAATGTAGTGTTGTTTAAAAATAGTTATAAATCGAAGTAAATAAAACCCACAGTTAAAATCCAGAAACTTTAAGAAGCCTTATTCCAAAAGTTGAAAACCCAAAATGGAATCTAAAACATAAATAAAGTCCAAAGGCAGTCGTGTGGCCATCTTTGAGTCTCTTGTAGCATCGGTCCTCTTAATGCTGGGGATTACCTGTACAGTTAATAAACGGGGAGAGTTTATGAAAACTTAGTGTGTAATCCTTTTACTAGAGTAACAATCAGTATACCGAAACAAAAATAGAAACAGTACCAGAGCCCTTTAACAATAATAGTACAATCCAGTTCAAAGCATACGTGGCCAAAGCCCATTACAATATCATTTGGGTCACAGCTCATAACAAAATCAATTGGGCCTAGCCCAAGCTAATAACAGAAGAAGTGGGCCAAGGCCCAATACAGTGATAGATCTCATAAACAGATATGCAATAGTATGAGGATGCATCCCACCCCGATCCAGCCAACACACCACCCGTACCAACCCTACACTTACGTGGGGATAAAATCGACCCACCCAGCTAGCACACCAATGTTAGCACCAGTTGCAACACTAACTGAAATCGCACCAACGCTGCTAGTATATATGCAGCTCTAAGCCTTCAATAGCGGTATTATAATTGGCACAAAGCCATCGGTAACTGTATTATGTTTAGTACATAGCCATCAATAACGGTATTATAATCGGCACACAGCCTTGGGTAAATATGATCGACACAGAGTCATCACTAAGTATGTTAGGCACATAGCCACGGATAAATACATTTGGCACAAAGCCATAATCAAGATGGCACGGAGCCATTTTTAGGTTGCCACAGAGCCATAATCAGATTAAGCGACACTAAGCCGTCCATTGGTCCACAGTCGTCTCGTGCGACCCATGCGACCTTAACAGATCAATACTGGATCTACAGTCGTCTCGTGCGACCCATACGATCCTATCAGAACTTCCTCCATATCAATGTCCCAACCCCATGCAATATGTCGTGTATGTCATGCTCAATCATCACACGTGTATGCAAAATGGCCTTGCTTGGTAATAATCATTTAAACATATATTAAAAGCATATCAGTCGTACAACCATCGTCAAGTCAATTAGAACACAATCATACGATCACAGTTAAATCGGTCAAATTCATGTCTAAGTCAGTTATTTACCCACAAGGGTAAAACAGTTATTTTACCCTACAAGGTATTTCGGTAATTTTACACTACAAGGGTATTTCCGTAATTTTACAAATCAGGGGTATTTTAGTAATTTTACAAGTCGAGGGTATTTCGATAATTTCACAAAATAAGGGTATTTCGGTAATTTCACAAATTAGGGGTATTTCGATAATTTTACAACTCGGGGGTATTTTAGTAATTTTACAAGTTAAGGGTCTTAACGACCCAACCGAGGGTCCATTATCGCCTCAAGCGACCTAAGTAACCTAAACAGACATACTGGAGCAAGTGGACCTAAGGCTCATTACTCGGCCTGAGTGGGCCTACACGCTCATGTGGCTCATTTAGCCCAAATTTAGATACGGCTATGTGTATACCATAGCCCGGTTCATTAATAGTCACTTACCGCAGATTTTACCCGTGTGGGCCTACAAGCTCATTGGGCCCACATAGCCCATTTCAGCCCATCGAGGCCCAAAACAACCTAAGTCATGTGCGCAACATGACAAGTCTATCTACTTCCCACTTAACAACCCACGTGGGCCCACGGGCCCATTGGGCCCATACGACCCATTTAACACAGAACTGTTCATGGTTGTACGAACGACGTAGCCCAGTCCAAAACTTATCACATAACATATATTTTATCCATGTGGGCCTACAAGCCCATTGGGCCCACATGACCCAATCCAGCCTAACGTGGCCCAGAACGGCCTATGCCATTTACGCAACATGACAAGCCCAACGATATTCCACCTAGCAATTGATTTGACACAAGCGGGCCCACGGGCCCATTGCGCCTATTCTATTCGGCCCATTTCATGGCCCACTGCGGCCTAAGCCCACGAATTCTCTCATGGTGGCCTTCCTCATCGTATGCACACGTTCCGTGAGCTCAGTTCACCACACGCGTGATCACACACTTGTGTGGAATTATACGCCATATTTTCGGCTTTTCGACATTTTGCCGATCTACAGTCATAGCAGAGTAAACAACACACACATTTTTGACATTTCAGCTGATTATCAAAACAAGGCATACGGTTACACACATATTTACGGCCTTTACACCTATTACCGCTTACAGAGTACGGATACACACCTGTTTGTCATAAGTGAGCAAATCCCACGACGCTAAACCTAGATTTAATCATAACCCCACGTTAGTCCTTTAATCGTTAAAATTAACACCCTTACATAGCACCTGATTCCAAAATGGTACTGACTGCCTACCTTGAATAGCAACCGATTCCTCTATTTAACCACCAATTAAAGCTGGCTTCCAAAACTTGACAAAATCTGTATATTGTTAACTAAGACCGTGAATGACAAAGATTAGAAACAAAAGAACAAAAACTTACCACTACTTAGGAGTATTCGGCCTCCTAAGGTACACTCTAGGATTTGAGTCCCATGAAAAATAGTTACACACCTATCAAAAACGGTGGATAAAGATAGTGTTAAGGAGGAAACTTATATCGACAGAGAGAGAAAGAGGGAGAAGAGTAGATGTGAACCTAAACAAAATCACTTACCTTACTCAAGTGTAGAGGGATTCGGCTCTAAACAGAAAGACAATTGGCTAGCCAAGAAAAACTGAATGAGTGGCGAGGAAGAGGAGGCAAATGCTATTCAGCTTAACCAAAAAGAAGGAAAATGCAATTGACAGAAGGAAGAAAAGAGGAGAAGAGACCAAAAGCTATTCAGTCACGCAAAACAAATGAGAGAGGGAGAGGGTGGACAAGTTTGGTTGAGAAATGAAAGAAAAGAATAGCCACAAACATGTAAGAACATCTCATATATTCGACCTTTCAATTCTATACTAAAACGGAAAAGAGATCAAAAGGTTGAACAAATGGTAACATTCTAGAATATGCACGACAATACAGAGAAAAGAGGAAAAAAACTGAAAACAAAGAAAACCCAAAATGGCACAAAAGAATTCGGCACTCTGGAAAAAAAAATCCTATGACAGAAATTTTGGCAACCAACCTTCCCATTTCAAATTCCCTGATTTTCTCCTTGAATTAAGCCACCAACTGAGTTTGAATTACAAACAAACTCCTTCATCCAAATCTTCTTACCTTGAAGAGAAACACTCCCCTAAATCACTCAACCTTCAATTCAAATTTCCTTAAAACACTCATGACCAAGTCATCCATAGAGTCTCAGTCCAACTCCATCTCCTTCCATGGCCATCAGTAAAAATAATATCTATTTGGACAAGCGGAGATTCGAACCTCAGACCACTAGCTCACTTGTAACGCTAGTTCCACTAGACCATATTGCTCCTTATGATATAAATTCATCAAAAATATTCTTAAAGCTCACCCACTAACATCAAGGCTCCTTTAAGAGAAAAACATAAATTTTTGCTAAAGCCCAAGTTTGAACCTAAAACTTTTCCAACATTCTCAAACACTCCTAATCACTTAACCACTGCAGCATACAATAAATTGTGATATTTCTTCCACACATAAACTTTTATGTGCAGTCTCCTAGCGGCTCTCACGCACAAGGCCCAATACTTCTAGGTCTAGAAATTTAAGGCGTTACAGAATGCAACTTTTGCATTTTACGCGATTTAGTCCTTTTATCAAATGAAGCATTTAAACACTAAAATTATTTAATGAAACTTTCACACATATATAATCACATGCTATAAATATAAAAAATAATATTAAAATAATTTTATAACTTCAGATTTGTGGTTTTGAAACCACTATTCTGATTTAGCTAAAACCGAGCTATTACACTTTTCATGATCATAGATGTGCTTTCATTGTACATTTCCCTTCCAAACCGTCCACTGGACCAGTGATTAATCAGGTAGCATTGCCGTCTGAGCTAAAAAAGATTCATTATGTGTTTCATGTATCAATGCTTCAACGATACAGATCTGATCCTTCACATGTTATTTCCCCGATCGAAGTTGAGATTCAATTAGACTTGTCGTACAGTGAAGAACCGGTCTGAATTCTAGCTTGTGAGATCAAAGAGCTGAGAAATAAAAGAATAACGCTAGTGAAAGTATTATGGCATCGACACGGGGTAGAAGAAGCTACGTGGGAACCTAAGGATGCTATGAGAAAGCAATATCCAAACCAATTCACTGGTAAGATTTTCAAGGACAAAAATCCTGAAGGGGGAGAGTTGTAACAGCCTGGTTTTAGCTAAATTGGAATAGTGGTTTCAGGACCACGAATTTGAGTTCTTAAAATTATTTTAGTACTATTTTTTTGTGTTTACAGCATGTGATTATATATGCGTGAAAATTTCGTGAGCTAATTTTATCATTTAATAGCTCAATTTGAGAAAAAGGACTTAATCGCGTAAAATGCAAAAGTTGCATTCTACTTTTTAAAAGTGCTTAATTGCCATGGCTTATTAAATGAAAGGTCCTTATGTTGTAATTAGACTATGTATAGTGGATATAGACATAAATGGCCTTATATTAAGTGATTCATAAGTTTATTACTAAAGCTTAAAATAGGAAATTGATAATTAAGTTAATTATAATAAAATATAACAAATTGGTTCATCATTTACTCATCTTTTTTAACCAAAAATAAGAGAAATGAATAGGGTTTTGATGCTTTCATCCATTCGACACTTGCATAGCTTGATTGAGGTATGTTTTGAACTCGGTTTTTGATGATTTCTACGTTTTTGTGATCGTTGCTTCATTTTCTAGCTAGCCCATGCTTCAATTTTTGAAAGTGTTGATGATTTTAAAAGTTTCCATTGATGAATGCTTGAGTTTTATGATGTTTAATGATGAATTATGCAAGCTTGGTGTTTGATATACATGTTTAATCTAGTGATTTTTGATAAAAATGCTTATTGTGGACTAAATTGTGAAATTTGAAAATTTAGGGGTCTAAATGTGAAATAAATGGAATTAATGGGCTGCTAGGGACCAAAGGAAAATTCGGTCTAACATGAGCATGTTGAAATTTTGTGTATTTTGAGTTGTTTTGAAATAGGGACTAAATTGTAAGAAATTTGAAATTATAGGGATTAATGTGTAAAATGCCCCAAATTGTGTGCTTTGAATGAGATTGAATGAATTGAGGAATAAAATAATTACTTTTGAATTTATATAGATCCTGAAAGAAAGAACTCAGACTTAGATTGATGCAAGAATAAAGTACTCGATTAATCGTCTAGTTTTGTTCTTTCTACGGCTGAGGTAAGTTCGTAAGTGTTAATTTCATTATAAATGAATGTTATATGCTTTGATATTGCATAAAATGTGTTTATGAGATTGTGAAAAATGTTTGAATGATGAATACGACTATACGGAAGTGTTCGACGATGAAATCGACAAGTGAAACTTCTCGGTTAGATCTTAAGTACAGTTATGATGATAAGGAAATGACATAAAGTTAATGCAATGGCTTTAGGCCATGATATCGACACCTCAAGTGTGACTAATACCTTGACTTGGCTATGGGCCATGATATAGGTATTTTGAGAGGAGTTACCTTGATTTGGCTACGAGCCATGGTATAAGTACTCCGGCATAAGTTACCTTGATTAGGCTGCGGGGCACAGTATGGGTACTTATCGATTGTGATTCTTGCGTATCCAATTTCTCTCCCTAATGGTTCAATGGATAAATGAATGTCGTGGTTGAGAAAGAGGTTAGTACGAGGTGATACGGGTATGTATAGAACCTATTCAAGTACTATATTGAGAAAGTTTAATGAAATGGTATTTACTCATGTTTGAGACATGAATAAGGTTTGTGTTAATGTAATGTTGATTTAGTAATATGCAAATGGTTAAACTATATTATTTGATGAATTGAGTTATTTACTTACGAACTTACTAAGCTATGAAGCTTACTATGTGTTATTTGTTTATGTTTTATAGATAGTCAAAGCTAGCTTGGACTTTGTGATCATCGGGAAACTTCGTCACACTATCGATCATTTTTTGGTACCTTTCAAGCTTGTATATATGGTATATGGCATGTATAGGCTAGTGTTTTTGTGATATGTTTTGGAAACTTGATTTTAGCCATGTGTTTTGGTTTGTAAATGTTTGTATATATATATTTGGTCATTTAAGTTGACCTAAATGTTATGTTTGATTAGTAAGTTATATGATGTAAATAATGCTTATGTGATGGATTGATTAGGGGATGTTGAAAGAGTAAGTTTTATGGTATGTAATAGGTGTTGATGATAAAATGCATTTAGAAGTTATGCAAATTTGATGATTTAGCATATTGGAATGACATGTTTTAGTTATAGAATTGAGTAATGAAATGGTTGACTATGAAATGGCATGAAATGTGTGTGATTTGGTACATTTTGGGCTGCCTATGAGTGTATGGAAATTGTTCCGAATTGTTTTTATGAGTACATGATTGTTGGGTGGAAATTTGGCTTTTCAAATGGCCTATTTTTGTCCACACGGGCAGAGACACGAGCGTGTGCCTCAGTCGTGTATAACACACTGTCATGTTACACAGCCGTGTGTCCCCTAGGGTACCCTTCGATTTAAAGTCAGTATACCCTACAATTTTGACACGGCCTAGACACACGGGCATGTCTATTGGTCATGTGTGGTTCATGGACTGGCACATGGGTGTGTGGTCGGTTGTGTGACCCAAGTCAGTAACATGTCCTGTTTCCACACGGTCTGTGACACAAGTGTGTCTAGTAGCCATGTGAGACACACGGGCTGATCACACGAGCGTGTGACCTATGATTTCATGAAATTTTTTCTAAGTGTTCAGAAATTTTATATGTGATTGGTTTAGTCCCTAACCACTTTTAAGCATGTTATAAGGTCTAGTAGAGTCTTATAAGGAACAATGTGAATGTTTAAGGATGATTTATGTTAATGAATACATAAATGTATGTTAATGTGGTGTATATTATCCGGTAATGCCTTATACCCTTTTCCGGTGATGGATACGGGTTAGGGGTGTTATAATTTATTGGTATCAGAGCTATAATTTAGTCAATTCTAGGACTAACGTAGTGAGTGGGAATCTAGCTATACATGTCATATATATAAATTACGATAGTGTGATGATTCATGACATTTGAAATGTGCTTTTATATAGCAAATGGATCCCGAAAGAGCCGTAGCTGATGATGTACTGAGTAACGCGCCTGCTCCTGCTCAAAGGACAACACAATTTGACTCTAGACCCATAATGAGTAGTCATGAGGAAGAGGCTAAGAAAGCTTTTTATCAAATGATGACTGAATGGTTCATGGAATTTGTAAGAATGAATCTGGCTGCTCAACAACCTCCACCCCCACCTGTTCCTCAAGAAATCCCGGTTGTGCCACAAGTGATAGATCCGATTCGATTGAATAAATCACCAGTGGATAAGATTCGTAAACATGGGGCTAAATAGTTTCGAGCTACAGTTGATGATGAAGCAGAGAGAGCTGAATTCTTTCTTGAGAACACTATCTGAGTATTCGATGAATTGTCCTGTACTCCGGAAGAATGTATCAAATGTGTGGTATCTTTACTTAGAGATAATGCATATCACTGGTGGAAAACTTTGACATCGGTGGTTCCTAGTGAACGAGTTACTTGGGAATTCTTTCAAGCTAAGTTCCAGAAAAAGTACATAAGCCAAATATTTCTCGATCAGAAACATAAGGAGTTTTTAGAGTTAAAACAAGGCTGAATGACTGTGACCGAGTACAAAAGAGAATTTGTATGATTGAGTAAATATGCTCGGGAATATGTTTCCGCCAAAGAGATTATGTGTAAACGATTCATTGATGGACTGAACGAGGATATAAAGCTATTAGTTGGGATTCTAGAAATAAAAAAATTCATTGTTTTAGTTGAAAGGGCTTGTAAGGCTGAAGATCTTAGCAAAGAAAAGAGGAAAGCAGATTCTGAGGATAGAGACACCAGAAAGAGATTAATGAATAACTCGTATCAATCTACATCAAAGAAATCCAAAGATTCGTATACTCGCTCGAATGTTTCAATGGGATATTCGAACAAGGAACGTACTAAAAAACACTGTAGTTCTAAAGCTCAAGCTACATCAGCAGCTAGTGTTGGTAGTGTAACAGACAATAAACCTGAATGTCAGCACTGTGAACGATGACATTTTGGAGAATGCTGGAATAAAAGAAATAAAGCTTGTTACAAATGTAGATCATTGGATCATTTTATGTAAGACTGTCTAGAGTTGATGGAAAAAAGAGGATTTTTAGAACACGAGGCCGAGTAACACTGTAAACAGGGGTAGACCACCTAGAAACACGGGTAATGTGAGTGGTAGTCAAAGAGTGACTAAGGACTCTACTGTGAGATTCGAGGCAAGAGCACCTACGAGAGCCTACACTATTCACGTTCGCGAAGAAGCGTTATCGCCAGATGTTATTACCAGTACTTTCACTCTCTATGATACTGCTATAATTGCATTGATAGATCGAGGATTAACTCGTTCATATATATGTGTGAATTTAGTATCCAGTAAGACTTTGCTTGTAAAGTCTACTGAATTTGTAATTAGAGTATTGAACCCTTTAGGAAGATGTGTCTTCGTTGATAAAGTATGTAAGAATTGCCCATTGATGATTCGGGATAATTACTTTCCGATCGATCTGATGTTATTTCCATTCGATGAATTTGATATAATTCTAGGTATGGATTGGTTGACACTGCATGATACGATAGAGCTGCAAACGAAAGACAATTGATCTGAGATGTCAGAATGATGAGATAATTCGTATTGAGTCTAATGATTTGAATGGTTTACCGGTAGTGATTTTTTTGATGCTAGCTCAGAAATATGTGAGAAAGGGGTGTGAAGCTTACTTTGCTTATGTGCTTGATACGAAAGTGACTAAAAAGAAGATTGAATCTGTGCCAGTTGTGTGTGACTACCCAGATGTGTCTCCTAAAGAGTTATCGGGTTTACCACCGATCTGAGAGGTTCAATTTGGTATTGAGTTAGTGCCTGGAACAACTCTAATATAGATAGCTCCGTACAGGATGGCACTGACTGAATTAAAAAAGTTGAAAGCTCAGTTGCAAGAGTTGACAAATAGAGGCTTCGCACGACCGACTTATTCTTCTTGGGGTGCACTGGTTTTGTTTTTTTGTGAAAAAGAAAGACGGAACTATGAGAATGTGCATGGACTATTGACAGCTCAATAAAGCGACTATTAAGAATAAATACCCTTTGCCACGAATAGATGATTTGTTTGATCAGTTGAAAGGGGCTACAGTGTTTTCAAAGATAGATTTGAGATCGGGCTACAATCGATTCATGAGTTAAAGACTCGATGTGCAGCGCTTTCGAACGAGGTATAGACATTATGAGTTTTTAGTTATGCCTTTTGGACTAACGAAAGCACCTGCTATTTTTATGGACCTAATGAATCGAATCTTCAGACTGTATTTGGATCGATTTGTGGTTGTGTTTATAGATGACATCTTGATTTATTCCCGTGATGAATTCGAGCATGCTGAAAATCTGAGAATAATGCTACAGACTTTGCGTGATAAGCAGTTGTTTGCAAAGTTCAGTAAATGTGAATTCTGGTTGCGTGAAGTTAGTTTTCTAGGGCATATTGTGTCAGCATCGGGTATTCGGGTAGATTCGAGTAAGATTTCAACAATAATAGATTGGAAGCCTCTGAGAAATGTATCTGAATTCTGAAGTTTTTTTCGGACTTGTTGGTTAGTACAGACGATTCATAAAAGGTTCCTCTATGATTGGAACCCCGATAACGAGACTGCTTCAGAAAGATATTGAGTTCGAGTGGTTAGAAAAGTTCCAAAAAAGTTTTGATTAGTTGAAAGCTTTATTGATCGAAAATCTAGTGTTAGTTCGGCCAGAATCGAGTAAAGAAATTGTAATTTATAGTGACGCATCGTTGAATGGTATGGGCTATGTTTTGAAGCAGGAAGGCAAAGTCATAGCTTATGCCTTGAGACAATTGAAGCCACATGAAAAGAATTATCTAATGCATGGTTTGGAATTAGCAGCTATCATATTCGTGTTGAAGATTTGGCGCCATTATCTGTTCGGTGAGAAATATCACATTTATTCAGATCAAAAAAGCTTAAAATATTTGATGACTCAAAAAGATCTAAATTTATGACAGTGGAGATGGTTAGAATTGTTGAAAGATTACCAGCTAGTGATTGACTACCATCCGAGAAAGGCCAATGTTGCTGATGGTGCTTTAAGCCAGAAATCTTTGTTTGCTTTACATGTGATGAATACTTAGATGACTCTATTTGATGACAGCTCGATTGTAGCTGAGTTGAAAGCGAGACCGTTATTTATACAGTAGATTTACGAAGCTTAAAAAGTTGATAATGAATTGTTAGCAAAGTGAGCTCAAAGCAATTTGAATTCTGATTCAGAGTTTCGAGTTGATGCTGATGATTATTTAAGATTCAAAGGCCAAATATGTGTTCCGAGAAATTCAGAGTTAATTGGGATGATTTTGAACGAAGTACATAGTAGTCGTTTGTCTATTCATCTGGGAAGTAAGAAAATGTACAATGATTTGAAATAGCTTTACTGGTGGTCTGGTATGAAACGTGATATTTCAGAGTTTGTTTCGAAGTGTTTGATTTTTCAGCAAGTTAAAGCTGAACATCAAGTACCGTCTGGTTTATTGCAGCCGATTATGATTCCTGAGTGGAAATGGGATAGTGACTATGGATTTTGTGTCGGGATTGTCCCTATCTCCGAGAAAGAAAGATGCGATCTGGGTTGTTGTTGGCCAGTTAACAAACCAGCTCATTTCATTTCTGTGCGTACAAATTATTTTCTTGACAAGGTTGCTGAATTGTATATCTATGAGTTGTGAGATTACACGGAGTGCCTATTTCTATTGTTTCAGATAGAGATCTGAGATTTACATCTCGATTCTGAAAGAAATTGCAAGATGTATTAGGCACAAAGCTACACTTTAGTACTGCATTTCACCAACAGACGGATGGTCAATTCGAGCTAGTTATACAGATACTTGAGGACATGTTGAGATGTTGTATTCTTGAGTTCGAAGGTACGTGGGAAAATTATTTGTCGTTGATTGTATTCTTGAGTTCGAAGGTACGTGGGAAAATTATTTGTCGTTGATTGAATTTACGTATAATAATAGCTTTCAATCAAGCATTAAAATGGCACTGTACGAAGCTTTATACAGTCGAAAATGTCGAACACCTTTATACTGGACTGAGCTAAGTGAGAATCAGATTCACGGGGTTGATCTGAATAGAGAGACTGAAGAAAAAGTGAAAGTGATCCGCGATAGGTTGAAAGCAGCATCGGATCGACAGAAATCATACACAAACTTGAAATGAAAAGATATTGAGTTTCATATTGAAGATAAAGTTTTTATAAAAGTGTCGCCGTGGAAGAAAATACTTCAATTTGGTCAGAAAGGCAAATTGAGTCCGAGATTCATTGGGCCGTACAAAATTATAGAGCGAGTTGGACTAGTGGCTTATCGGTAAGCATTGTCGTTTGAGCTAGAAAATATTCATAATATGTTTCATGTATCAATGCTTCAATGATATAGATCTGATCCTTCACATGTTATTTCCCCGACCGAAGTTGAGATTCAGTCAGATTTGTCGTACAGTGAAGAACCGATCCGAATTCTAGCTTGTGAGATCAAAGAGCTGAGAAATAAAAGAATAGTGCTAGTGAAAGTATTATGGCATCGACACGGGGTAGAAGAAGCTTGGCAACCTGAGGATGCTATGAGAAAGCAATATCCAAACCTATTCATTGGTAAGATTTTCGAGGACAAAAATCACTAAGGGGGGAGAGTTGTAACAGCCTGGTTTTAGCTAAATCAGAATAGTGATTTCAAGACCATGAATATGAGGTCATAAAATTATTTTAATATTATTTTTTTGTTTAAAACATGTGATTATATATGTGTGAAAATTTCGTGAGCTAATTTTATAATTTAATAGCTCAATTTGAGAAAAAAGACTTAATCGCGTAAAATGCAAAAGTCGCATTCCACTTGTTAAAAGTGCTTAATTTCCATGGCTTATTAAATGAAAGGTCCTTATGTTGTAATTAGACCATGGATAGTGAAGATGGACATAAATGGCCTTATATTAAGTGATTTATAAGTTTATTACTAAAGGTTAAAATAGGAAATTGATAATTAAGTTAATTATAATAAAATATAACAAATTGGTTCATCATTTACTCATCTTTTGAACCGAAAATAAGAGAAAAGAATAGGGTTTTGATGCTTTCATCCATTCAACACTTGCATAGCTTGATTGAGGTATGTTTTAAGCTCGGTTTTTGATGATTTCTACATTTTTATGATCGTTACTTCGTGTTCTAGCTAGCCCATGCTTCAATTTTTGAAAGTGTTGATGATTTGGAAAGTTCCCATTGATGAATGCTTGAGTTTTATGATGTTTAATGATGAATTATGCAAGCTTGGTGTTTGATATACATGTTTAATTAAGTGATTTTTGTTAAAAATGCTTATTGTGGACTAAATTGTGAAATTTGAAAATCTAGGGGTCTAAACGTGAAATAAATGGAATTAATGGGCTATTAGGGACCAAAGGAAAAATTCGGTCTAACATGAGCATGTTGAAATTTTTTGTATTTGTTTTGACATAGGGACTAAATTGTAAGAAATGTGAAATCATAGAGGTTAATGTGTAAAATACCCCAAATTGTGTGCTTTAGATGAGGTTGAATGGATTGAGGAATAAAATAATTACTTATGAATTTATATAGATCATGAAAGAAAGAACACGGACTTAGATCGAGACGAGAATAAAGTACTCAATTAATCGGCTAGTTTCGTTCTTTCTACGACTGAGGTAAGTTCATAGGTGTTAATTTCATTATAAATGAATGTTATATGCTTTGATATTGCATAAAATGTGTTTATAAGATTGCGAAAAATGTTTGAATGGTGAATACGACTATACGAAAGTGTTCGACGATGAAATCGACAAGCGAAACTTCTCGATTAGATTTTAAGTACAGTTATGATGATAAGGAAATGTCATTAAGTTAATGCATTGGCTTTGGGCCATGATATCGGCACCTCGTGTGTGAATAATACCTTTATTTGGCTACGGGCCATGATATAGGTATTTTGAGAGGAGTTACCTTGATTTGGCTACGGGCCATAATATGGGTACTCCGGGATAAGTTACCTTGATTTGGCTACGGGCCATGGTATAGGTAGGTACTTATCGATTGTGATTCTTGCGTATCCAATTTCTCTCCCTAATGGTTCAATGGATAAATGAATGTTGTGGTTGAGAAAGAGGTTAGTACGAGGTGATACGGGTATGTATAGAACCTATTCAAGTACTATATTGAGAAAGTTTAATGAAATGGTATTTACTCATGTTTGAGACATAAATAAGGTTTGTGTTAATGTAATGTTGATTTAGTAATATGCAAATGGTTGAACTATATTATTTGATGAATTGAGTTATTTACTTACGAACTTACTAAGCTATGAAGCTTACTATGTGTTATTTGTCTATGTTTTATAGATAGTCAAAGCTAGCTTGGACTTTGGGATCGTCGGGAAACTTCGTCACACTATCGATCATTTGTTGGTACCTTTCAAGCTTGTATATATGGTATATGGCATGTATAGGCTAGTGTCTTTGTGATATGTTTTGGAAACTTGATTTTAGCCATGTGTTTTGGTTTGTAAATGTTGGTATATATATATTTGGTCATTTAAGCTGGCCTAAATGTTATGTTTGATTAGTCAGTCATATAATGTAAATAATGCTTATGTAATGGATTGATTATGGGCTGTTGAAAGAGTAAGTTTTATGGTATGTAATAGGTGTTGATGATAAAATGCATTTAGAAGTTATGCAAATTTGATGATTTAGCATATTGAAATGGCATGTTTTAGTTGTGGAATTGAGTAATGAAATGGTTGACTATAAAATTGCTTGAAATATGTGTGATTTGGTACATTTTGGGTTGCCTATAAGTGTATGGCAATGGTTCCAAATTGGTTGTTATGAGTACATGATTGTAGGGTGGCAAATGGGCTTTTCAAATGGCCTATTTTTGTCCACACGGGCAGAGACACGGGCATGTGTCTCAGTAGTGTGCGACACGCGATCATGTTACACGGCCATGTGTCCCCTAGAGTACCCCTAGAATTAAAGTCAGTATACCCTACAGTTTTGACACGGCCGAGACACATGAGCATGTCTATTGGTCGTGTGTGGTTCATGGGCTAGCACATGGGCGTGTGGTTGACCGTGTGACCCAAGTCAATAACCTCCCTTAGATTTCACATGGCCTAGCACATGGGCATGTCCTCGGTCGTGTGGTGCAAGTCGATTCCCTGTTTTCACACCAGCGTGTCTGGTAGCCGTGTGAGACACGGCCTGTCCACACGGGCGTGTGGCCTATGGTTTCATGAACTTTTTTTCTAAGTGTTCTAAAATTTTTATATGTGATTGGTTTAGTCCCGAACCACTTTTAAGCATGTTATATGGTCTCTAGAGTCTTTTAAGGGACAATGTGAATTTTTAAGGATGATTTATGTTAATGAATGCATAAATGTATGTTAATATGGTGTATATTATCTGGTAATGCTTCTTACCTATTCCAACGACGGATACGGGTTAGTGTGTTACACAACAATCTAAGATCCACTTTGGATGGTGCATCTAGAGTAGCTTTAATGAACCATACATACGAGGAAGCCTATCAAGTTATTGATGACATGACTATGAGCTTGTATATGTGGTCAAACGAGATGTTCACTTACAATCCAAAACCACATGCAATGAAAGCCACTCAAAAAATAGATGTTTATAAAATAATTTTGGAGAAGTTGAATCGATTAGAAGTGGCAGCTAAACCGACCATTACGGAGCCGACCCAACATTGAGGACAAAATTCAAATCATCATCCAGATGAAGTTAACTATGTGGGTACTAGGGTGGAAATCCCTATTCGAATAGATACAACCCTTGTTGGAAGGATCATCTGAACCTAAAATAGGGGGAAATCAAGGAGGCAAAAATCAACTATAAAATCGAGTAAATCCTCCTTACCAACCTCCATACATACAAAGATCTCAAGACAGATCTATGGGGAATGACTATACTATTTGTGGTTAATGACTCGATCGAATAGAAGACAAGATCCAATCAATGAAGATGGACATCTGAGAAGTACAAACTGAGTGTACTTTAACCAGAAACACATTGACTAATTTCAAAGAAAGCATCTAGAACTAAATGAACCAGATGATGGTGATGATGAGCAACATGCAAAGGTAAATTGGTATTAGAATCTTGAGTAACATGGAGAACAATCCTTGAAAGGATGGAAAGAAGCATGTAAATTCTATCACCTTGCAATCTGTTAAGACTCTTAAAGATATTAAAGCTCTTATTCAAATAGGCAAGGATTTGCAAGAATTCGTCAAGGAACCCATTGAAGAAAATAAGCGTGAGGTGTAGATCGAACAAGTGATTGAACCAAAGGCTGAGTGTAATAGCCCGATTTTAGCCAAATCAAAAAAGTGGTTTTGAAACCACAAATTTGAGGTCGTAAAATTATTTTAATATTACTTTTGGTGTTTACAGCATGTTATTTGACATGTGTGAAAATTTCGTGAGCTAATTTTACCGTTTAATTGCTCAATTTGAGAAAAAGGACTAAATTGCGTAAAATGCAAAAGTGTCGTTCTATTAGTTAAAGGTGTCAATTGACTTTGGCTTTTAAATATGATGGACTTAAGTGGTAATTAGACCATTTTAAATGTGAGTGGACAATTTTGGACAACCATTAAATGAATTTTAAGTTATATATTAAAGGTTAATAATGTAAATAGTTAATAAATGATATAATAAACAAAACAAAAATTAAAATTATGCTTCATTATCATCTTTTGACCGAATATAGAAGAAGAAAGCTTCATGGTTGTGTTTTAGGGTTCAGCACTTGTAAGGCTTAATTGGTAAGTGTTTTAAGCTCAATTTTTTTTATGATTTTTACGTTTTTGAGATCGTTGCTTTGTATTCCAACTAGCTCGTACCTTAGATTTGGAAATTGTTAAAGATTTAACGTGTTGTCATTGTTGAATGCTTGAGTAATTTGATGATTGATGATAGATTATGAAGGTTTATTGATAGATTTAATAGTTTTGTAAAGTGATTTTTGACAAAAATGTCAAATAAGGATTAATTTGTGAAAATATGAAATGTGGTGGTTAAAAGTGTGAATAAATTGAAAATATGGGCTGCTAGTAATACATGTTAAATTCGGCTAGTTAAAAGTGTGAATAAATTGAAAATATGGGCTACTAGTAATACATGTTAAATTTGGCCAAGCATGGGTCTTGTTGAATTATGTGAATTTTGTGTAATTGTGCAATAAGGACTAAATTGATTAAATGTGAAAGTTTAGGGGATAATGTGTAAAAATGCTCAGGTGAGTAATTTTGGACCAAATTAAATGAGTGGATGAATAAATAAGCTAATTTTGAATTCATATAGATTAAGAAAGAAAGAATTCTGATTTAGATCGGAGAAAAAGTAAGGTTGTCGAATAGTCGATCCGATCAGTCAATTTTGAACGCGAGGTAAGTTCGTATGTAACGAGTTCTATTATATTGTATCTAAATGCTTTGATTATGCATAAATTATAATTAGTAGACTAAGGACTTGTTCGACCATGACTCGACAATGATTCGACAATAATTCAAAATGATTCAACTACGAATTTGTATTGGAAAATCCTGGTTAAACCTTAGGAATAGTTTAGAATGCTAGTGACATGTCATTAGAGTATTAAGTTGGCTTCGGGCCATGGTATAGGCACTTCAGAGGAGTTACCTTGATTTGCCTACTGGCCATGGTATAGGTACTTATTAATTGAGATCCTTGAGAATCTGACTTCTATTCCGAACAGTTCAATAGGAAAATGAAAGATGTGAATCAAAATAAGATTGGTACAAGTTGGTATAGGTATGTGAGTAAAGTTTATAAACATTGAATTCATGAAATGGATGAAGTCGTGTTAAGCTACTATATGAATGATCAAATGACTTGAGATTTAATGTATTTGTGTTATCTTGTATTTATATTGTTTGAATTGGGAATGAATAGTGAAGTTGCTCATTACATTAATATGAACTTACTAAGCTATGAAGCTTACTTTGTGTTATTTTCCTATGTTTTATAGAGAATCAAGGCTAGCTCAGATTCGGGAGTCATCGGGAACATCATCGCACTATCAGTCATCTATTTGGTTCTTTTTGAGTTGAGTAAATATGGTTTATGGCATGTATAGTCTAGGTGTTGTATTTTGGTTGTGAATATAGCCATGAAAGTTGGCTTGTAAATGTTGTTAATATTGTTGTGTGTTTGGCTATTACAAATGGCATGTAAAGGTGTATGTTTTGGTATATATATCTAGTTATGAGTAATGGCTTAATTTGGTATGTTTTGGTATGAAAGTTGGTTATTTATAAGGAAGTTATGTATGTGTGAATTATGGTAAATGAACTATAATGTTTGATCTTGTTTTAGCATGTATTTGGCTAAGTAAATAGTAGTGAATTGAGACTTGGAATAGATAAGAGTATAATGGTATGAATTGCGCATTTGGTTGATGATTTTGGTTGCCTATTTGTGTGATGAAATGGTACCAATTGAGCTTATATAGGTATGTGCAAAATGGGTGGAAAATTGGCCTTGGAAATGAATTATTTTTTTCCACACAGGCAGAGACACGGGCGTTTGTCTCAGCCATGTGCAACACACAGTCATGCTACGCTACCGTGTGTCCCCTGGTGTTGATACTATAATGAAGTCAGTATAGTCCACACGGTCTCACACACGGGCATGTGACTGGCCGTGTGGTACAAGTCTGTATACCCCCTAATTGGCACAAGGCCTAGTACACGAGCGTGTGACTTGGCCGTGTTACTTAAGTCAATATACCCTACAGTTTTGGCATGACCTAGAACATGGTCTGGCACACGGACGTGTGTGGCCACTTTGAAGGGCACACGAGCTAGACATATGGGCGTGTGGTCGGCCGTGTGACCCAAGCCAGTATGTATGCCTTGCTTCCACACGGCCTGGGAATCGGGCGTCTTTGGAGCCATGTGAGGCAACGGCCTGTTCACATGGGCGTGCGACCCTTGTATGTTTGAAAATTTTTTTAAGTTTCCAAAATTTTCGTATGTTATCAGTTTAGTCCCGAACCACTTCTAAAGCTTGTTTAAGGCCTCATAGGCCATTATAAGGGACAATGTGTTTGTGATTGAATAATATCTTAGTATGAATGCATAATGAGTTATGTTTGTTAAATGATATGTAATGATCGGTAATACCTCGTAACCCTATTCTGATGGTGAATATGGGTGAGGGGTGTTACACTGAGCCGGTAATCAAGAACTTCACATGCATGAAAATACCAATCCCGTAGAGGATTGAGGACAAACGGAAGAGGGATGAAGCAGATTTTGTAAGTGTCCTGAACTTATCTAAATCCATTAATGTTAATTTACCTCTGTTGGAATTAATCGATAAAATACTGAAATATGTCAGGTATTTAAAGAAATTATATCTAGGCATAAGAAGTTTAAAAAGGAGAACAAATTGACATTAATGCCTCGTGTAGTTCTATTATTGCTAAAAAGATACCCCTTAAATTGAAAAATCTAGGTAGTTTTACATTTCCCATAAAGATAGGGGACATTTATTTTAGTAAGACCCTTTGCGATTTAGGAGCCAACATTAATTTAATGCCCTTATCAATTTATAGAAAACTTAGGTTAGGTGTAACAGCTCGATTTTAGCTAAATCAAAACAGTGATTTTGGAACCACAAATCCGATGTCAAAAAATTATTTTAATAATATTTTATGTGTTATAGCTTGATAGCATGTATGTGTGAAAATTTTGTGACCTAATTTTATCGTTTAATAGCTCAATTTGAGAATAAGCACTAAATCGCGTAAAATACAAAAGTTGCATTCTATTAGTTAAAGGTGTCAAATAGCTTTGGCTTTTAATATGATGGTCTTAAATAGTAATTAGACCATTTTATATGATAGTGGACTATTACGGACAACCATTATATGTTTTTAATGTTTATTCATTAAGGTCATAATGGTAAATTAGTTAATAAAGTTACTATTAATAAAACAAAATCAAATTTTAAGCTTAATATCATCTTCTCCACTGAAATTGTTGAAGAAAAAGAAGCTATTCTAAGGTTTTAACATTCAGCACTTGCAAGCTTAATTGGTAAGTGTTTTGAGTTCGATTTTTGATGATTTTTACATTTTTGAGATCATTGCTTTCTGTTCTAGCTATCCCGTACCTTAATTTTTGAAACTGTTAAAGAATTTCCATGTTGTCATCGTTGAATACTTGAGTATTTTGATGATAGATGATAGATTATGAAAGTTTGTTGATAGTTAAACTAGTTTTGTAAAGTGATTTTTGACAAAAATGTCAAAAAGGGATTAATTTGTAAATTATGCAAATTGAGTGGTTGAAACGTGAAATAAATGAAATATGTGGGCTACTAAGGACACTAATGAAATTCAGCTATGATGAAATTGGATTAAATTGCTTGAATTTTGTGTATTTACGAAATAGGGACTAAATTCATTAAATGTGAAAGTTTAAAGGCTAATGGTAAAAATGCCCAAATGTGTATTTTTGGACTAAATTGAATGAGTATGTGATTAAATGAGTTAATTTTGAATATATATAGATTAAGAAAGAAAGAATTCAGATTTAGATCAGGGGAAAAGCAAGGTTATCAAGTAATTGATCTGATTCATTAATTCCGAATACGAGGTAAGTTCATATGTCGTAATTTCATTATAAATGAATGTTAAATCCTTTGATTTTGCATAAATTGTGATTATGAGATTATGGATAATGTTTGAATTGTGAATACGACTCTACAGATGTGTTCGACGATGAAATCGACAAGTGAAACTTCCCGGTTGAACTTTAGGAATAGTTTAGGATGCTAGTGACATGTCATTAGGTTATTGAGTTGGCTTCGAGCCACGATATTGGCACTCCGGGTACGAGTGATACCTTGATTTCACTATGGGCCATGGTATGGGTATTTCAGAGAGGAGTTACCTTGATTTGGCTACGGGCCATGGTATAGGTACTCCAGGATAAGTTACCTTGATTTGGCTACAAGCCATGGTATAGGTACTTATCAATTGTGATCCTTGAGTATCCGACTTATATTCCAAACGGTTCAACAGATAAACAAATGATGTGGTTGAGAAAAAGGTTAGTACAAAATGATACAGGTACATACAGAACCTATTCAAGTATTACATTGAAAAAGTTCATTGAGATGGTATTTGATCATGTTTTGAAACATGAGAAAGGTTTGTGGTTAATGTGATTTTGATTTGGTAATGTGTAAATGGTTGAATTACATTTATTTGATGAATTAAGCTATTTACTTACGAACTTACTAAGCGATGAAGCTTACTTTGTGTTATTTGTCTATGTTTTATAGAGAAATAAAGCTAGCTCAGATCCAGGAGTCGTCAGGAACATCATCGCACTATCAAACACCAAAGTTGGTACTTTTGAGTTGTGTACTTATGGTATATGGCATGTATAGGCTAGTTGTGGTACTTTGGCTATGAATATAGCCATGAGGGTTGGCTTGTAAATGTTTATGTTTGTTTTGTATATATAGCCATGAGTGATGGCTTATTTTGGTATGTTTTGGTATAATTGTGGTTATGGTTTCATAGTTGCTCAAATGGTTATATTTTGAGTTTGGTAAATGATATATATGATGTGATTGAAGTTAATAACCGGAGAAGTTATGTGCTTGTGAATTAATGCTTGATGATATAAGTGTTTGAATAGGTAATTGGCATTAACTTGAGTATTGATTTTGCTGAAATGGATATGGTATGAATTGTGTATATTGATGATGATTTTCACTGCCTAATGTATGATAAATGATGTGTATTGATCGATAATACCTTGTAACCCTATTCTGGCAGTGAACATGGGTGAAGGGTGTTACATTAGGGGAGTTAAAGAACACTTCGATAACACTACAATTAGTAGATAAATAGTTAGTACGCCCAAAAGGTGTACTCGAAGATGTATTGGTTAAAATGAGGAATATTATCGTATCAGTCGATTTTTTAATCCTTGACTCTGAGGAAGATCAAGAGATCCCTATATTGTTGGGTAGGCTATTTTTGGAAACTTCTAGATTAATCATTGATCTCAAGAAAAATGAATTAGCAATGAAAATCAATAGTGAAGTAGAAGTGTTCAAATGAGGTAAAGATTCCTAAGATAAGGGATTAGAGAAACAAAGAGAATGAATATTTTGCATTGTTCTATGTAACCCCTAATTCCGTTGATCAAAGGTATCTTCCGAGTTTGTTGTGAGTAGAAAAAATGGTATGAGGGAACCAGAAAAGTGGAAGGATCCAGACATAATAGACCTCCCATGGACAGAGTGTGATGATCGACAAAGGACCACAAAGTCGACATTGAATAACAACGGTTTACCGGACGAGTCTGGTAGCCATACTTGATATCAACATCGCATTTGACAATTTTTGTAAATATTGTAACTTTGGATTGTTCAGATTTTTATTACAGATTTTTAATTTTATTAGGTTAGGGATGAGGATAGTTAGGGGCTAGAGTGACCTTAGTGGTGTTTCGAAGTGATTAGGCATGACCCAAATAGTCCGAGACGTCTAAAAACATTGATTTTACAAAACCCAGTACGTGTTGCAACATGCTACTTCGAAGTAAAAGACGTGGAAAACCCCAGGCCATGTCACAAAAAAGGTTCCCTATTTTGTGACAAGCTACTTCAATCAAAATTTTTGAAAATTTCATGCTTGTGTCACGACATGCATATATCTGTGCCGAAATACAACATTTCAAACAAAAATCCTAGAAAAGTAGAGCAGCGTGTCACGACACACAAACCTTTGTGCATTCAAACCTCACTTTGAACCCTATGAGCGACCGCATCTCTTCCCTGTCACTGTTGCTTCACTTCTGTGTATCCAAACCTCCATCTTTGATGGTAAAGTTTTTCTTCCTCTTTCAATTTTTTTACTAATACTTTCTCTTTTTGTTCGTAGGAACAATGAATTGAAAAACAACCTGAAAGGTACAACATTGAAAATTGAGGTTAGGCATTCTATTCTTGTCCATTGTTACATGATTTTATGTTATATTATTATTTTTCTTTAAAATCTAATGGAACCACGCAAAGTACGTCATAATCAAGAAGCATCAATTGATTTTGACCCTACTTGGTTTCATGACCTTCAAGTAGAATTTTATTACTTGCTAATGAACTATCGTGCATTTATTAAGGAATGAGGGTTCGATCCCTCGTTAACTGATTGTAATACAATTTGGGAGTTGGTGGACTTCCACCATTTTTTCAATTTTTGCTCGACCCCAACTTAGTTGGTGATCAATGCTATCGTCTATGAAATTTTTGCCTCACTCAAGGATCGAAAGATTCTTAAACTCCCGAGCGATAATTTGAGCTATGTAACTGTTCAAGGTAAACAGGTCTTAGTAACACCCCAAGCAATTTTTTCTTTTTATGATGAACCTTATTATGCATCTAATTATTTAGATTTAGTTGATTTTACACGGTATGGGGGCATCGATATGGATGTAATTTTACAATATTTGAATAAGGGGAGCAACGAGTGGACACGCCAAGTTGGTACCAATATTCCTGTTAAATTTAATCAAACCATTATGCTACCGATGGGTAAAATGTGGATGCAAATCACTTGAACCCGTATTTCCCTAACACAAAATGTAATATCTCGAATTAGGGCCTAGTCGGAACAGTGGTTTCGAGACCACAAATCTGACGTAAAAAAATTCATTTTTATTATATTTATATGGTCTATAATTTCACAAAATGACTTTGTGAAAATCTCGTTCGAAAATTTTGACGTTTGGGCACTCAATTTAGTCAAAAGGACTAAATTGTAAAAAGTATAAAAGTTGAGTTATACATGTTAGAAGTGTCTAATTGTTATGAAATTTTAAATTGGAGGTCCTTAAATGGTAATTAGACCATTGGATAATTTGATGGACAAAAATGGACATGGAAGTGTAAAATTTTAAAGATGAGTAAAAAGGGCATTTTGGTAAATTGGTAATTAAATGGACTAAAAGACAAAATAAAAGCCAAAAACCCTTGTCCATCTTCTTTTTTGGATAAAAGTAGCAAGGAGGAAGCCATGGTTAGGGTTTTCAAGCTTCCAAGCTCCATAGTAAGTGCATCCTAGCCTTGTTTTTAATGTTCTTTACCTTTTTGAAGTCCCGATAACTCGATTTACCTATTTCTACCATTATTTTGATATAGGGTTCATGTTTAAAAATTTACCCATGAGTGATATGCTTGTATTTTGATGTCTAACGGTAGAAAATGAATGTTGGGTGTTAAATAAACAACTTTTGCTAAATGATTTTCGATGAAAATGCTTAAAAGGACTAAATAGTAAAAGTTATAAAATATGTCATAAAAGTGTGTTCTAGTGGAAATTTTGGGCTATTATAGTTATGAAAATATTTTCCTAGGCTTAAAATGCAAGGAAATTGAACAAAAATCATTTTACAAACCTAAGGGCAAAAGTGTAAATAAGTGAAAGTTTAGGGGTAAAAATGGAAATTTGTAAAAGTATTATTTTTGGGTCAATTTGAATAATGTGAATAATAAATGAGCTATACTTGAAATGTTAGATCAAGAAAACTGAGATTCGGGCTTAAATTAGGAAAGTTTGAGATTATGGACTAAATTGGAGTAGTTGGCCGTAATTGAATTCGAGGTAAGTTCGTGTGATAATAATAATGCAATGTTATACTTGAATCATAATGTTAAATTACTATTACACGAGTTGTATGAATTGCTACACGGTTGTACCCGACGAGGATTCGACAAGTAAGTTCGTGTAACTCGAATGTATACTTTTTAATACTTGAAAATGCATGCTCCTTGATGTGATGAAATTTAGATATTCATGGTGTAATAGTTCATGTTATATGAATGAAACGATGAAAAGAGAACTAAAATTCTCAGTTGAATGAAAAGGATGTCCGATGGATTTTCCTAAAAAGGAATTGACGGTAAAAAGGATCTAGCTCGGACAGGTGTTCCTTATGTGATCTAGCCTCCTGAAGAATATGTATTTAAATGGATTTAGTCTGGACGGGTAATCCAAATTAGGATCTGAATTTAACCTGGACTGGTAATTCAAATCCAAGCTCATTAGAGTAATTATCGTTACAGAGGATTTAGTCTGGACTGGTAATCTCGACATTGCTCTATGAGTTTATACTACGGAGGATTTATCCTGGACTGGTAATCCCGCCGTAAAGATTGAGGTTCGCAGGAGAGCGCTCGTTGAAAAGGTCACTAATATGAATTGACGATAAATTAGTTAGTACGCTTTAAGTGTACTATGGAATATCCATCGAGAATCCGAGGAATTCAACGGGATTAATATAAGAAATGGAATTGGAATGCTTGTAATGATGAGATCATCTAAGACCATTATTATCATGTATTGTTATGTGACTAACTTGTATGATTACATATACCATGAGAATTAATGACGTTTATATTAAGCTCTATTGTGTAATCGAGTATCGGATCCATGAAATGGTGAGTTCATGATTAGTTGAAAATGATCTTATGATAGTGATCATTATATTGCTCTAAAATAGTTTTGGATAGCAGCAGTCATTCGACTTTGAAAATCCACCAAAAATGGTGGAAATTGAAATTATAGTTGAATAAGATATAAAATTAAAGCTTATTAAGTCTATTTTCATATAAAGGAAACGATGTAAGCAAAAGGTTTTCATATTATGAGATATTGGAATTTTTGTGAGATAGAATCAGAATGAGTTTGGAATCCCCAGTTCTGACTTGGGAAAATCACTAGAAATTTTAAAAAAATAATTATGGGTTATAATTCATATGACTAAGTCCTTAGCTAGTCTATTTTCAATATAAATAGACAAGAACATTATCCGAATCCCATACTAAGAGATAAATAAATTTTAGTGAAGAAATGTTGAAGCTATCAAATAGTGAAACAGGGGAGATCTTAAAGAATAAACTGTACTTATTGGCTAGACCAAAAATTCTGAAAATTTTATGGTAAGAAGATATTTGAGTCTAGTTTTAGGTAAAATTAGCATATCTTAATTTAGATTTCTGTAGCTCCAGATATAAATAATTTAGGAACTATGACATGAGAAAATAGCATGACCAGAATATAAGTAAAAGTGTAATTATGGTTGTGTTACCTTGAGAAGCATGTTGGCATATTGCTTATTATTTTCATATGGACTTACTAAGCGTAAAGCTTACTCCATCCTTTTCATTTTTTTAGTGTTTTCAGGTTAGATCGGGGTTGGAGATAGTCGGAGGTAGCATCACACTATCAAGCCATCACCTTTGGAGTGTTAACATGTATAAGTTAAGTGTACACAAGTGAGTGGCATGTATAGGGACTTAGTATTTATGATAGATGTGTCATGATTAGCCAAATGTATTAGCTTATATTGATTCATTGTATATAGGATATGGTTTATAATGATTGTGGTTTGTAAGCCTAGTTATCCAAGATAAGTTCTAATGCTTATGATGTGGTCATGTGTTTATGCTTGTGAGACATGTATGATTGGTATTATGACATATATGCATGATAGATGCTTCTTGACCAATCAAAATGGTCATAGCCATGTGGTAAATGTATAATATGGAAATAAGTTGATAATGTTTGAACATGAATACTTGATGTTAAATGAGGCTACTTGTTAAATTGATGATCATGAAAGTTTGGTAAAAGTGGTCATCAAATGACAAGGTCAATGAATATGGAATTGTTGTGTCTAGGCTTGATATTATATGAGTATGTTAATAAGTGAATGATAGCATGTTAAAGTTAAGAATATGCCTTAGTGAAGTATGCTAAATCATTAAAATGATATCATGATGTATATCTATGATATGTGTAAAGATGTGAAGGATTAATAGTAACAAAAGGCTTGGGAAATAGCCTAAGTACTAGCCACATGAGCAGAGACACGACCATGTGTCTCAGCTACATGGATGACACAGCCTAGCACACAGGCGTGTGGCTTGGCCGTGTGGTTCAATTTGTTTTGCTGACATCATAAATAGAGAGTTACATAGCCTGAGGACACGGGGGTGTTGGAGACACACGAGCGTGTCCCTGTATCCACACGGGCGTGTGACCCTATTTCATGAAAATTTTTCTAAGACTTCCCAAAACTTTCCAAGGTTCTCTGTTTAGTCCCAAACCACTTTTAAAGCATGTTTAAAGCCTCAAAAGCTCGTGTATGAAACATTATGGATGTGATTGAGTGTTTTTAATTTAAATGAAATTTTATGGTCCGATTTTGTATGAATGTTTATGTTTACTTTCGGTAACGCCTCGAACCCTGTCTCGGCGTTGGATATAGGTGAGGACTATTACACAAAATATATTTCATGTCACTACCTTTTGAGCAATTCTACTTGATACGATTTTGTAGAAATGATAGGTTTCCATAGGTCAGTGGATTTATCAAACAATGTGGCAATGCATTAGTAGGAAAAAGCGAGAGATGTATTTCCCGCATCTAGTGACGACCCCCTGCAGAAAATAAAAGGTTTCTACATCACCTATCGTTCAGTTTGTATGTCAACGAAAAGCATACTCAGCAATAACATGTTTGCACAATTCATCAAAAAGAAAAGATGGATTTATCACCAACACCTAAGAGGAAGAACAAACCGAGCCTCAGCTTACCAGTTTGATAGATATGTCTGATATGGAATTAGCCATTAGGTGGATGAAGGAAATGTCCCCGGTGTGCATTGATTATGCGCAGTGGCACAGGATTCAAGTGCCTAATTCGCTACCAAACAAGTACACGCCTTTTTGATATCTCAATGAGACTAAGGGAGGAGTCGAGAAAGAGGATGAAAATGATGGTGATGATGAGGATGACGATGGTGATGATGATTATGATGAAGATGAGCCTACCAGAGCCTTTGATTATGAGATGGCATTTTAGCCAAAACACCCCTCTATTATAGGAATCAAATTTCGCAGCTCGAGCCTATAGAGCCCAACCCAATCTTCATATAGGAGGGCAACCAAGACTACTACAGGACGAGGCAAAGGGAAAACAGTGATGGACATGAAGTCGGTGCACAAATCTAATTGATTTGAATTATTTTAAATTTTTTTCTGTTTTTAGATTTTATTTATTTCTACATTTTTTCTGTAAGATAATTTCTTTCTAGGAAACCATACTTTAAAAAGCATAAGACTTTTTCGAGTTGAACTAGAATGGACATAACTACCCGAAATTGCATGTTATATTATCACTGTAATCGGGTAATTTCGTTCCTCTATTTTATTTTAGTGCACAGGAAAGAAAATGTGCATAATAAAATGTGGGGTGGCATAGAAATTTTTTGAATTTTTAATTTTTTTTGTTGTTAATTTTTAGGAAATTTTTAGAATAAATTTTTTATGTTGTTTGTTTTTTTTTTGTGTGTGATCAAGATTGTAGAAATACAAGTGATTGGTTTGGAGCATGTAAATAGGATTGTGTAAATAATCGATAAATTTAGTTTGATAATAATTAATTTTAGATTGTTTAACTTTAGACTAATTATTCAATTTCTTACACTGAATAGTTGAAAGTGTGTTAAGTATACCATGTGATAAATGAATACACAAAAAGCATGCATGTTAATTGAACTCTAAGCTATAGAAATTGATAAATTCAGTTAATTAAATCCATGTATTGAAATACCTAGGGATTCCCACATGTTGAGCCTAAATCCATTTTCTTGATGAACCATTAATGAAACCATGAGTTGAACATATAATTTCTTGATCCTTTTTCTTTTGGTCCCTACAAAAACTTAAGCGTCAGGCCATTGTTATTGAGGGTTAGGTAGATACATAACAGAGGTTTCAAAATAAAAAAAAAAGTTAGTGTGAACGAAAGGAACAATGTGATATAGTGAGTATAAGATTCTTGCAAACTCGTGTTGGAGTAGAAAAACCATTTCTGAGAAAAGTTTTTGAAGGCTAAAAGCCAAGCGAGAAAATCTCAAACGAAGAAAAGAAAAAGGAGATGAAGAAAAATAAAGAAAATATAAAAATAAGATATATATACTCATGTTTTCCCAAAAGACTCACTAAGATGATTGTACTCAAGAATACTACGTTCTACCTTAGGAAATAGAGAGAAAAAGAAGGTGAGAGAAGTAGATATAAGGTGGTGAGTTTAATTGGGATATCGTGGGAGTATTGGGAACAATATAATGTGCCATATTACTTTCTTGCTTAAACAATTTTGTTGTTCCTATTCTTGAATTTTAAACCAACCTAAGATACAAAATGTTACAAGCCAAAAAGTCCTATGTGACCTAGGTATGCACTGCATGGATGAAAATTAATATGAGTTTTGAAAATTTTTATTGCTTAGGTTACTTTTAGTATAATTGTATATTTTTGTATTTATTTTGATGGAATCCTATACTTAGCATTCTTTAATTTTTTTTTTGCCTTGTAATTTATTGAACTAATTTGCCTGACATTAAAAATTGGGAGTTAATTACATGATTATGCATAACATTTTATTTACATCGCTCCGATCCAGTCTCCTATACAAAGCATTCTCGAGTATGTTATCTTTACATTTTTCTTTTCGTTTTATCTTAGTTCTATTTTTCTTTTTCTTTTTCTTGAGGACAAGCAATAATTTAAGTGTTGGGGTATTTGACTTGCCACCAATCATAGTGGCAAATTAAGTATTTTTCAGCACTAAAGAAGTTTCTTTTCTAGGAATTTTAATATTTTTTTCTGAATTTTCGCATTTCTTAGTTTAAGATTAAAATATTAAAAAATAAACATTTTTACGTATTATTTGGAGTTAGTTAACCTAATTTGTAACAACTCGTTTTTAGTCAAATCAGAACAGTGGCTTCGGGACCACAAATCCAAAGTCAAAATAATTAATTTTTTTTTTTGAGATTTACAGAATGATAATATGATTGTGTGAAAATTTCGTTAAGAAATTTTGTCGTTTAAGTGTTTAATTTGATAAAAAGGACTAAATTGGGTAAAGTGTAAAACTTGTGTTCTATTAGTTAAAGGTGTCAAATAGCTATAGAACCTTAAATTAAAGGTTCTTATGTGGTAATTAGACCATTGGCTGCTTAAGTGGACATTTATGGACATCTTTTAAGTGATTTTTGTTGTTTAATTAAAAGGTTAATTTTGGTATTTAATAATTAAAGGTTAAAATAAATAAAACAAAAATCATATTTTATGTTTATCATCTTCTTTAGCCGATTTTAACAAGAGTAAAAGCCATTTTTCATATCCTTCATTTGGCCATGCTATCCTTGCTCAATTAGGTATGGTTTTTGTCTCGTTTTTAATGATTTCTATATTTTTAAGATCGTTGCAGCTTAATCTAGCTAGCCCAGGGACTAATTTGTAAAATTGTTAAAGGTTTAGGGTTTTTTAATTGATGAATGAGTATGTGTTTTGATGTTTAATGGTATAAAATGTATGCTTGTTGTTAGATAAACAACATTTGTTAAGTGATTTTTGACAAAATTGTCAATTAGGGATTTAATTGAGAAATGCTAAAATTTTATGGTTAAATTGTGAAATAAATGAAAAATATGGGCTACTAGGGACTTAATTGAAATTTTTCTAGCATGGGTATAGTTTGAATTGCATGAATTTGTATTTTTATGAGTTAAGGACTAAATTGTAAAAATGTTGGAATATTGGGGGCAAAAGTGTAAAGTTGCTATAATGTGTATTTTGGACTAAATTGAATTGATTGATGATTAAATAAGTTAGTTTTTAATAAATTTAGATTAAGAAAAGTGAAATTTGGATTTAGATCGGGGGAAAAATAATGTATCAAACTAATCGACTTATTTCACTATTTTTGCAATCGAGGTAAGTTCGTATGTTAATAAGCATTAATATATTTGTGTTTTAAATGCTTTAATATTGAAGTATTTGTGAATATGACCTTGCATCCGATAATGATTCGAAAAATCTGAAATCCCAGTTGAACCTTAGGAATAAAGTAGGATACAAATGACATGTCATTAGGGATTATGTGATTTGGGTGCTGGTCCGTACATCCTATTAGTGGCTGAGTTATCCGTCATGTGTTGCAGATACTCGTCAGCTTGTGTGAGCAGCACCATGTAGCTTTCTCATGACTGTCAGCTTGTGTGAGGAAACCCATTGATAGCTCGAGAGTGAGCATTATATGTCATATAAGATTGAGATAGCTTCGGCTATATATATTTGGCACTTAGCGTGTGAGATTCCCAGGTATTCGATAGTATTCCGAATGGTTCAATGAGAATATGAAAGATATAGATGAGCATGAGGTTGATACGAGATGGTACAGGTATGTGCATGAACTATATAAGCTTTAAATTGAATAAACTTGTGAAGTTCACATCTAACCTTGTGATTGAATATTTGATAGGTTTGTGTATATAAGTTGTATATTCATATGATCAAATGTTTGAATTGCACACTTTTGGTAAGTTGAGTTATTTTCATACGAGCTTACTAAGCTTTATAGCTTACTCTATTTACTTTCCGTGTTTTATAGTGAAATCAAAACTAGCTCAGATTTGGGAATCGTCAGAGACTTCATCACACTATCAAGCTATCCATTTGGTACTTTTAAATCTATGTTTATGGTCATATGGCATGTATAGGAACTTTGGTCATTTTGGTATGTAGTTTGGTAATGAATTTAGCCATTTGGTTTGGCTTGTAAATGTTTAATGTTCGGCTTTGTATATAGCCATGAGAGTTGGCTTATTTTGACATATTTGGTGATATATATATATATATATATATATATATATATATATATAAATGTACATATAGCTTAGTTATGTGTTTGATGATGGATATGTGATGCTTATTGATAATTGGTAATTAGGGATACTAAATGGTTGAGATTTGAATTTGGTATGTTTTTTAGTTTAGGCCAATTAGTGCATTATTGAAAATGATCATTTAGGAAATGTGAAAATGTAGAATTTGGCATGAATGGAATAGCCTATTTTGATACTTATGTGTATTGTGGGTGATGGTATATATTTGCATGATTTAGGCTTGATTGGGTTACGGAGCATTACCAAACATATTATACAATATCACATACATTTTACATACATTTTCAAATTTCAAATAATCAGCATTCAACAACATACATATCGTCCCTACTATAGCCATTGTCTTATTGACCGCTCAACACTTTCCATGCAAGCACTAATCCAAATACAAATAAAAATATTAGAAACAATCCATTATTTCCCAATAGACCTCTCAGAAAATTTGACAATCATCATTAATGCCCAATTCATCCCCCAAATTTTACAATTTGATACAAATAGGATGTCATAGGATCTAATTAAAACATATAAAAATAACTCAGGTTCGCCGATCCAACATTGCCAAGTTTTGTGTAACACCCCGAACCCGTGACCGTCGCCGGTGTCGGACACGAGGGGTTAATGGGCCAAATCTTCTCAAGGTACCAACCAATTTGGCATTTCCAGACAGGCTGGAAAACTGCGTCACTGTCGCCATAAAAATCATATCTCGAGTTTCGAAACTCGGAAACTGATTCCGTAAATTTTCCCTGAATTTAGACTAATATATCTATCCATGGATTTATTTCTAGAATTTTTGGTTGGGCCAATTGGTACAGTTTATTAGTTAAAGTCACCAATGTTACAGAAGTCGACTACACTGACCTTCGCAAGTTAAAACTTTAATATCTCTCTGTACAGGGCTTTAATACTGGTGCCGTTTGTTTCTAATGAAACTAGACTAAAAATGGAATCTGCACATATAAGGCATGACTTCTAATTCTTTCTGTACAATTTATAGTAAATTTTCAAAGTCACGACAGGGGACCCAGAAACCGTTCTGGCCCTGTCTCACGAGAACTTTAATATCTCTCAATATACTGTCATATGGTCATTTCGTTCCATCCATATTAAACTAGATTCATCAAGGTTCAATTGCATAATTTATTCACTCTTTAATTCTACTTCTACTATTTTTAGTGATTTTTCAATCTCACCTCACTGCTGCTGTCCGCAACAGTTACTGCAGTAGACTATGCCAATTTCATGAATCTTTCCTTGGCCTTAATCATCCATCAAACATGACACAAATTATGGCCACCTTATCAAAATTAAAGTTTCTAAGACTCGTGGCTATAGGTTCTAGCATCCCACTCGACGACCACATAGGCCATTTTCACATGGCTTAAAGTTTACAACCCACAGTTCAACAAAATATAATAGCCTATACATGCCAAATGTTCTTCAACAACGAAGACAATACCAAAATATTTCAGCCGGTGTGATGACTTCAACGACGGTTCCGAGCACGCATAACAATCGAGTCCAAGAGACCTAAAATGGGTGACAAGAAAACACCGAGTGAGTTTATAACTCAGTAAGTTATAAGCACTTTACAATTATCCATTAGCTAAATTCATCACAAAGTGAAACAATGAAACAAGGCTAGGTACTTCATCCATATTGGAACTATACCATAATTCCTCGGACCTTTCGGTTCAATCTCATACCAAGCCATACATCCACATTTCATATTTATACGATAAGATATTTGAGGCATTTTCACACACTAACTCATTTTCACCACAATCACACAATTGCAATCATCACATAGATTTAAAGCTTACCAAGCTCAACCCCGAGCATGAACATATTGCCTATTCGTCATGAGCTCAAGGTACTTACCCGATTCGCTGTCCGGATTAACTCGATAATGTCGCACACTCGGTGCCAATTGTAATACAAGAGCATATAGTGAATCCGCACACTTAGTGCTATATATTTTCAGCTCGCACACTTAGTGCTATAGAATCAAGCTCGCACACTTAGTGCTGTACAATTTTAAACCCGCACACTTAGTGCCAATCTTGTCACCGTGTCCATTCATACCCGCACACTTAGTGCCGTGACCAATACCTTATGCATTTTGCTGCCTTTATACATTCAACAATGGCATCATTCCATACACATACATTTTCATTTACACATCAATTCATTAAACACAATTGCATATATATTATGATCATTTAAATCAATACCAAATATATGCTTAATGACTTACCACGGATGTTGTCGCACGTTTTCAATGGCTATTCAATTACTTTGTCTTTCCCTTGTCCAGCTTTGATCCTTTGAGTTCTTGAGCTAGTTCACACAAATTTAACTTATTAAAACCTCATTATGCTAGCTTATGGCGAATATGACAAGGAGTTTAAATGGTCATATGGCCACCCTTTTGCTTGGATACACATTGGTCATGCACATTTTATATTACATCAAGCAATTCAATACAATTCATTCAAGCATCAAGGAAAAGCTAAGGCCCTCAATAGGCTACCTAAGGCGAATATACACATCAACATATGTATTCGTTCATGTGGCGAACATACACATTCATGTTAAGGCCGATTTCCACACTTGATACATTCAACAAGTAAGGTCGCTTGTATCGACTTAACACCAATTTGATTCAAGTTCACAACTAGGCTAGTATGCATATATACACTAGTAAATCAAACACTAACATTTGTACTTCACCTTACTAGCACTTCTCATTCAAATGACATGAACAACGAACATAGTTTCCTTTTATTTCCTACCATGGCCAAATGCCATACAACACCATACCATGCATCATTACAAGCTTTACCTTTAGCATGCAAATAACATCCACAAATCCACCTTAGTTGAACCTTAACTCATCTTCATGCCTCACCACCACAACATCAAACATCAAACATCAATGATACCAAGAAGACAACACCCATGGCGAATATCATCCCCATTTCATGGTAAAGGTTTAGACCATGGGTTAGGTGGAACTCAAACTATCAACTAAAACATGCATAAATCTCATGGATAACATCAACATACCTTAGTCTAGCAAACTCCCATGGCTGATTTTCTCAAGCTTCCCCTTTCTTCTTAGTACATTCGGCCAAGCAAGGAGAAAATGAGAGAATGAACATTTTTTTTCTTTCTTTCTTTGTTTTGTTTCTCTCATGTATGGCAAGGGGGGAAAGCATCCACACTCTTTTTTTTTTGTTATCATCATTTTCTTTTTCCATTTCTTTAATGCTAACTTTCTTAATTTATTGTTTCCTACATGCATCACTAGTCTAACATGTTGGAGACATGTTTCCACCCATAGTATGGCCGGCCATCATGCTTCATTTTGGCTAATTTGACATGCAAGGACAACACTTTCCCACATGTATTAATAGGCCACCTTACATTTGCCTAGCACATTTCTAAATTTTCTCACATAAGTCGTATTTGATAAAATTCACTTACAATTAACAAAATCCAAACATGAAATTTTCACACATGCATATATACATATAATGAGCATCAATTATGATGGTTAATTATTATTATGACTTCGGTTTAGTGGTCCCGAAACCGCTTCCGACTAGGGTCAATTTAGGGATGTCACAACTCTCCCCACTTAAGAAATTTTCGTCCCGAAAATCTTCTTGTAAATAGGCTCGGGTATCGCTCTTTCATAGAGTCCTCAAGTTCCCAAGTGGCTTCTTCCATTCCGTGTTTACGCCACAACACCTTCACTAACGGGATTTTCCTATTGCGCAACTCTTTTACTTCACGCCTCATAATACGAACCGGTTCCTCTTCATAGCTCAAATTAGGTGAATCTCAATCTCGGATGGAGCAATTACGTGCGATGGATCGACCTATATCGTCAAGCATCGAGACATGAAAACGTTGTGAATCCTTTCGAGCTCGGGGCAAAATTAATCGATATGCGATCGCCCAACTCGTTCGGATACTTCATATGGCCCGATAAACCTCGGACTCAATTTGCCCTTACGACCAAATCTAAGCACCTTCTTCCAAGGTGAAACTTTGAGAAAGACCTTGTCTCCAACCCGATATTCAATATCTTTTCTTTTTAAATCCGATACGACTTTTGGCGATCCGGCGACTTTCAAACTTTCACGAATTACTCGAACTCTTTGCTCGGCATCCTTAACCAAATCAACCGAAGAATTTACCTTCACTAAGTTCAGTCGAATAATGGGGTACGGCATTTACGATCAGTATAAAGCCTCGTAAGGCGCCATCTTAATACTTGATTGAAAGCTATTGTTGTAGCGAATTCAATCAAAGGCGATATCTGCTTCCCATGAACCACTAAACTCAAGGATACAACATCTCAACATATCCTCGAGTATTTGAATTATCCGTTCGGATTGACCATCGGTTTGGGGGTGAAAGCGATCTTTGAAATGCAACTTGGTACCCAAAGCTTCTTGCAACTTCTTCCAAAATCGCGAGGTAAATCTCGGATCTCTATCCGACACGATGGAAATAGGCACCCGTGTAATCTCACAATCGAGAAACGTACAATTCGGCTAGTTTGTCCATTGAAAAATCCGTGCGTCGGGGGATAAAGTGAGCCGACTTAGTCGGTCTATCGACAACGACCCAAATCGCATCCTTCTTACTCACGACAATGGCGGTCCGGATACAAAGTCCATTGTGACTCGATCCCATTTCCACTCGGGTATCGTGATCGGTGAAGTAATCTGAAGGCACTTGATGTTCCGCTTTCACTTGTTGACATATTAAACATATCGAAACAAAATCGAGATGTCTCGTTTCATACCATGCCACCAAAACCGACGTTTCAAATCGTTGTACATCTTCGTACTCCGGGTGGATTGCCATTCGGCTACAATGGGCTTCGTTCAAAATTATTGGAATAAGTTCAATTCTTTGGAACACACAGACGACTTCGAACCTCAAACAATCGTCATCATCGATTTGAAATTCGAGTCCTTGTTCGAACACACTCATCCCGTTTGCAACCAACTCATAGTCGACTTTCTAAGCTTCACGAATTTGACGTATCAATAATGGTTTGGCTTTCAATTCAGCTACTAACACATTGTCGGGTAGGATAGACAAGTGTACATTCATCGCTCGCAAAGCAAACGGTGATTTCGGCTTAAGGCATCCGCAACCACATTAGCCCTTCCCGGTGATAATCAATGACGAGCTCATAATCCTTTAACAACTCGAGCCATCGCCTTTGTCGCAGATTTAAGTCTCTTTGGGTCATCAAATATTTGAGACTTTTGTGATCCGAATACACATGGCACTTCTCACCAAATAAGTAATGTCGCCATATCTTTAAAAGCGAATACGATGGCGACCAATTCGAGATCATGGGTTGGATAATTTTTCTCATGTGGCTTTAATTATCTTGACGCATAGGCCACAACTCGCCCTTCTTGCATCAATCGCAACCCAACCCAAGTAGGGATGCGTCACTATAAATGACAAACTCTTTGCCCGATTCGGTTGCACTAGAATTGGGGCTTCATCAAATAAGCTTTCAATTGATCGAAACTTTTCGACATTTCTCCGTCCATTCGAACTTAACATCCTTTTGGAGTAAGCCGTCATTAGGCGTGGCTATCGTCGAGAAACCTTTACAAATCGTCGGTAATAACCGCAAGCCCCAAAAGCTCCTAACTTCGGTAACATTCCTTGGTGGTTTCCAATCGACTATGGCGAAATTTTGTTCGGGTCCACCGACACCGTCACGGACACCACGTGCCCCAAAAGCTAACCTCTTTCAACCAAAATTCACATTCTTGAACTTTGCGTATAATCGCTTATCTCGTAAGATTTGCAACACTAGCCTCGGTGTTCAAAGATGTTCGGTTTCATCTCTCGAATAGACCAAAATGTCATCGATAAATACAACTACTGAACCGATCCAAGTATGGCCGAAAATTCTATTCATTAAATCCATAAACACCGAGGGCATTAGTGAGCCCAAACGGCATCACCAAGAATTCAGTAGTGACCGTACCTCGTTCTAAAAGCGGTTTTGGGTATGTCCGATTCTCGGACCCTCAACCGATAGTACCCGACCTCAAATCTATCTTTGAAAACACCTGGGCTCCCTTTAATTGATCAAACAAATAGTCAATTCGTGGCAATGGATATTTATTCTTTATCGTCACTTTATTGAGTTGACGATAGTCGATGCACAACCTCATGGTTCCGTCCTTCTTCTTCACAAACAATACAAAGCGCCCATGGAGAAAAACTCGGTCGAGCGAAACCTCTATCCGTCAATTCTTGCAATTGAACCTTCAATTCCTTTAATTCCGTTAATGCCATACGATCACGGGGCTATTGAAATCAGCGTAGTACCGGTACAACCGATGCAATTCCACTTCTCGAACCGGTGGCAATCCGGTAACTCCTCGGAAAAACATCTGAATACTCATAAACCACTGGTACCGATTCGAGTTTCCTTTCCGTCTCTTTACTTCCAAACACATACGCAAGGTATGTTTCACACCCTTTTCACATACCTCGGCGGTCATAGAAGATATTATCGGCTGGCGCTCCTTTTAAATCGAGAGACTCGACTCGGACTACCTCATTATTTGCACTCCTCAAATAAATGGTTTTCCTTTGCGATCCACCAACGCATCATGTACTGATCAACCAATCCATACCAAGAATAACATCGAATTCATGAAATGGTAGAAGCATCAGATCGGCCGGAAAATAGGATTCTCGAATTATTAGGGGGCATCTCTTGCACACTTTATCAACGAGCACGTATTGACCCAAAGGGTTTGACACTCGAATTACGAACTCGATAGACTCAACGGTAGAGTCTTCTTTGGATGCTAAGGTTTCACATACATATGAGTGAGTAGAGCCGGGTCAATCAATGCAATCACAATAGTATCAAAGAGAGTAAAAGTACCAGTGATAACGTCAGGGGAGGATGCCTCCTCTCGTGCGCGGATGGCATATGCTCTAGCAGGAGCACGGGTCTCGGATCGGACAGCCGTATTAGAGGCTCCTCTCGATTACCACCCCTACCTCCAGAGATTCTCGGGGCCTACCTCCACCGTCGTTCCACTAGGTCTTGCACCTTGCGTCTTATTCCTCTCATCTAGCTCCGTGCAATCTCTAATGAAGTGGTCCTTGAACCGCATCCATAACAGCCCTATTAATGACTTACCCCAACATTCACCTAGGTGTCGTCTTCCACATTGGGGCATTCAGGTCTCTCTTGACGATTATTGCCCACACTAGCTACTGAAGTAGCTCGGAGTCCGTCAATGGTCGGGCTCTAATGGAAATTCCTGATCGTCCTCGACTTCTTGGTGTCCTCCACGAACCTCTTTACAGCCGTGAGCGGAGCTTTACTCGTCGATCTTTTACGGTAATCTCTTGCTTCAAATTCAGCCTTCTTCTTCTCCTTCCCAAGTTCTTCCGCCTTGCGAGCTCGTTCGACTAGTGTCACGAATTCCTTTATCTCTAAAATTCCCACTAGTAACTTTAACTCTTCATTCAATCCTTCCTCAAATCTTTTGCACATCGCAACCTCATCAGCCACACGCCCCGAGCATACCGACTAAGTCTTACGAACTCATGTTCAGATTCAGATCTGATCATCCGCCTTGCTTGAGTTCCAAGAATTCCTTACGCTTCGATCGATGAACCGTTGACTAATGTATTTCTTTCAAATTGGATTGAAAGAAATCCCAAGTAACTCGTTCATTTGGGACTATGGAAATTAAAGTCCTCCACCAATAGTAAGTCGAGTCTCGCAACAAGGATATAGCACACTTAAGACATTCATCGGTGTGCATGACAGTTCATCTAACACTCTAATGGTGTTATCGAGCGAACTTCGGCCTTTTCGGCATCATCAAGAACTATGGCCTTGAACTCCTCATTACGCTTCCTAATCAAGTCCACGGTGGTTTACTCAGCCTCACGGGATCGATGAATCGGAGGCATTGCGGGCTCTTGGGTGGAGTATTTAAATTCGGGAATGGTTGGACAGCCGGGTTGGTTCGGGCATATTGCGCGACCCACTCATTCATCATGGTGAAGAAGGCTTGTTTCGCCCCTTCATTTTGATTATTCGCGGATGACTAAGGCTCAACGGGCGGTGTCCCTTGCGCAGGAGCAGCCGCTACACTTTCAACGTCATCCGCCAAGAGTCTCTCTACCCCGGGTTCCATTGCTAATCAAAACAAAAAATTTCAACCGTCAGAAGTCATCACATTATTAAGCACTAACAATTTGGCATGTATAGCTAGACTCACACGCGCTATGGTAGTCCTAGAACCGACTAAACCATAGCTCTGATACCATTGAAATGTAACACCCCGAACCCGTGACCGTCGCCGGTGTCGGACACGAGGGGTTAATGGGCCAAATCTTCTCAAGGTACCAACCAATTTGGCATTTCCAGACAGGCTGGAAAACTGCGTCACTGTCGCCATAAAAATCATATCTCGAGTTTCGAAACTCGGAAACTGATTCCGTAAATTTTCCCTGAATTTAGACTAATATATCTATCCATGGATTTATTTATAGAATTTTTGGTTGGGCCAATTGGTACAGTTTATTAGTTAAAGTCACCAATGTTACAGAAGTCGACTACACTGACCTTCGCGTGTTAAAACTTTAATATCTCTCTGTACAGGGCTTTAATACTGGTGCCGTTTGTTTCTAATGAAACTAGACTCAAAATGGAATCTTTACATATAAGGCATGACTTCTAATTATTTCTGAACAATTTATAGTAAATTTTCAAAGTCACGACAGGGGACCCAGAAACCGTTCTGGCCCTGTCTCACGAGAACTTTAATATATCTCAATATACTGCTCATATGGTCGTTTCGTTCCATCCATATTAAACTAGATTCATCAAGGTTCAATTGCATAATTTATTCACTCTTTAATTCTACTTATACTATTTTTAGTGATTTTTCAATCTCACCTCACTGCTGCTGTCCGCAACAGTTACTGCATGAACTATGCCAATTCCATGAATCTTTCCTTGGCCTTAATCATCCATCAAACATGACACAAATTATGGCCACCTTATCAAAATTAAAGTTTCTAAGACTCGTGGCTATAGGTTCTAGCATCCCACTCGACGACCACATAGGCCATTTTCACATGGCTTAAAGTTTACAACCCACAGTTCAACAAAATATAATAGCCTATACATGCCAAATGTTCTTCAACAACGAAGACAATACCAAAATATTTCAGCGGTGTGATGACTTCAACGACGGTTCCGAGCACGCAACAATACGAGTCCAAGAGACCTAAAATGGGTGACAAGAAAACACCGAGTGAGTTTATAACTCAGTAAGTTATAAGCACTTTACAATTATCCATTAGCTAAATTCATCACAAAGTGAAACAATGAAACAAGGCTAGGTACTTCATCCATATCGAAACTATACCATAATTCCTCGGACCTTTCGGTTCAATCTCATACCAAGCCATACATCCACATTTCATATCTATACGATAAGATATTTGAGGCATTTTCACACACTAACTCATTTTCACCACAATCACACAATTGCAATCATCACATAGATTTAAAGCTTACCAAGCTCAACCCCGAGCATGAACATATTGCCTATTCGTCATGAGCTCAAGGTACTTACCCGATTCGCTGTCCGGGATTAACTCGATAATGTCGCACACTCGGTGCCAATTGTAATACAAGAGCATATAGTGAATCCGCACACTTAGTGCTATATATTTTCAGCTCGCACACTTAGTGCTATAGAATCAAGCTCGCACACTTAGTGCTGTACAATTTTAAACCCGCACACTTAGTGCCAATCTTGTCACCGTGTCCATTCATACCCGCACACTTAGTGCCGTGACCAATACCTTATGCATTTTGCTGCCTTTATACATTCAACAATGGCATCATTCCATACACATACATTTTCATTTACACATCAATTCATTAAACACAATTGCATATATATTATGATCATTTAAATCAATACCAAATATATGCTTAATGACTTACCACGGATGTTGTCGCACGTTTTCAATGGCTATTCAATTACTTTGTCTTTCCCCTTGTCCAGCTTTGATCCTTTGAGTTCTTGAGCTAGTTCACACAAATTTAACTTATTAAAACCTCATTATGCTAGCTTATGGCGAATATGACAAGGAGTTTAAATGGTCATATGGCCACCCTTTTGCTTGGATACACATTGGTCATGCACATTTTATATTACATCAAGCAATTCAATACAATTCATTCAAGCATCAAGGAAAAGCTAAGGCCCTCAATAGGCTACCTAAGGCCGAATATACACATCAACATATGTATTCGTTCATGTGGCCGAACATACACATTCATGTTAAGGCCGATTTCCACACTTGATACATTCAACAAGTAAGGTCGCTTGTATCGACTTAACACCAATTTGATTCAAGTTCACAACTAGGCTAGTATGCATATATACACTAGTAAATCAAACACTAACATTTGTACTTCACCTTACTAGCACTTCTCATTCAAATGACATGAACAACGAACATAGTTTCCTTTTATTTCCTACCATGGCCAAATGCCATACAACACCATACCATGCATCATTACAAGCTTTACCTTTAGCATGCAAATAACATCCACAAATCCACCTTAGTTGAACCTTAACTCATCTTCATGCCTCACCACCACAACATCAAACATCAAACATCAATGATACCAAGAAGACAACACCCATGGCGAATATCATCCCCATTTCATGGTAAAGGTTTAGACCGTGGGTTAGGTGGAACTCAAACTATCAACTAAAACATGCATAAATCTCATGGATAACATCAACATACCTTAGTCTAGCAAACTCCCATGGCTGATTTTCTCAAGCTTCCCCCTTTCTTCTTAGTACATTCGGCCAAGCAAGGAGAAAATGAGAGAATGAACATTTTTTTTCTTTCTTTCTTTGTTTTTGTTTCTCTCATGTACAGCAGGGGAAAGCATCCACACTCTTTTTTTTTGTTATCATCATTTTCTTTTTCCATTTCTTTAATGCTAACTTTCTTAATTTATTGTTTCCTACATGCATCACTAGTCTAACATGTTGGAGACATGTTTCCACCCATAGTATGGCGGCCATCATGCTTCATTTTGGCTAATTTGACATGCAAGGACAACACTTTCCCACATGTATTAATAGGCCACCTTACATTTGCCTAGCACATTTCTAAATTTTCTCACATAAGTCCTATTTGATAAAAATTCACTTACAATTAACAAAATCCAAACATGAAATTTTCACACATGCATATATACATATAATGAGCACCAATTATGATGGTTAATTATTATTATGACTCGGTTTAGTGGTCCCGAAACCACTTTCCGACTAGGGTCAATTTAGGGATGTCACATTTTGAGTGTGGTAATTGTTGTAGATACTAATTTATTCTTTAAAAGGATGGAAGGAAAAAAGAAAAATAGGTCATATTTGTCTGTGTTAGTAGTTTCTAAAAACATATTTACAATATTATAATTTTATACACCTTTACATGCCATTAGTTCATTTTATATATATAATAGATTACATTACACTTATTTTCTTAGTTAAAATTTAATTTTTTATAGAAAATAATTATATAATGGAATTGAAACTAACAAAACAAAATAAGAGATATAACTTTTTATTAAAAAATTTAAATTATTAATATAATTTGATAAATATATATAGCTTATTGTTGTTGGTGTAACAATCACTACTCATCATGGCAACTAACTTTGCAACAAGTCTCAAATCTTTGTTGCAACATATAATGCAACTAGTTTTATTTAAACTTGCTTTCTTTTTCTTCTTCTTCTTCTTCTTCTTCTTTTTGCAATTTTGACATGATTTTAAGTAGCAAATTAAGATACCATGTGCAACAAATTTGTAATCTCTCACAACTAATTTAAGGAACATATTGTTATTGTAAATACTTAGTTTTTGGCTTCTGTTTTAGGAAATTGTGCTACCTAGTGTGTAACAAGTAGCATCATCATTTCACTTAATATATCTTTCGGTAAAAAGAATAGTTGTTTAGAGTAACTATTGTCCGAGGATAGCTACATTTGGAACATCTATGTTCAAAACATGATTTTAGTATAGTGTGCTTGCCATTCAATGTAACTGCCATTTGAGAACAACTCCTACTGAGAATAGCTAAATTACATAAAAACTCTTCTTTTAAAATAATTATGTTTAAATAATAGCTATGTTTAGAACAATCGCTATTTGCAACAAATTTTACTTAGAACAATTGTGTTTTTAAAAAGAATCATTATTTAGATAAAAGCTTTCCCAAGAAAAGCTTAACCACAGAACAACTCTTCTCTAGAACAACTTTTATGTTGAGAAAAACTCATGACTGGAGCGAGTACAAATAATATTATTCAAGAACAACCATCGTCTTAAATTTCAATAGACGTTCTATAGAAGATGTTTCACATGGTACCGCATTACCAAGGTAGAGAAAATGGAAGTAACCTTGGAATATGGAAGGGTTCTTGGATTATCTTCACTTCTAGGATGTTCTAGAGAGTTTGTCTTGGTAGGTCAGATATGGAGGTAGTTAAGAGGTTTCCTTTTAACCTTTTCCGATAATATTAACTGTTTCTCCCTTTTAGAAACATAATGAGTTCTTTTTCACTATTCACCATCACCAACAAAACTTTTTACCATCATCTCTTAACCATTAATACCATTGTAACTAAAAATTAATCTCATTACTCTTAATAGTTTTCAGCTTTGTAACTCCCATTCTTGAGGCGCTATAAATAAGAACCTTTCAAAACTAGTGAGGGACTAACTCTGAAAAGTTATTTCTAAAAACTTTTTCTATTTATTCATTTTCTAAAACTTATCTCAACCATACACAACCTTTCTCCACTTCTCCAAATACCACCTATTTTTATGCTTAGTTTTGTAGGATCTACACCAATATTCCTCTCCACCTTTTTTCCGTACATCTCATTCACTTGTTTGCAACACTTCCTCTCTGCACCAAAGAAACCCTTTACAATTATCAATAAGGAAACTAGTATATAAGATTATGGTTATGATTTTATTTTTACATAGATATGTGATCAAAGAGACGGAGATAATCTTTGTATTTATCTCAAGTATTATCTAAGCCATGAACGTAACGAATATAGATGAAATTCTAGAATCTAAAATGATCATACTAGCTAGATCCACCTAAGCTAAAATCTTTAAATATTAAGGTTTTGATTTTCATTAAAGTGCATAGAATTGGGTGTTCATATATCCATTCATTGAGAGGAAACTTTGTAGCGAGATTTTTTTTATAATCAAACTGTTTTATCAGTTTGTGTTAAGCTTTCATGGAGGAAGTCATAGTTGGAAAGAGTTATTCATTGTAATTGTAAAGGAGTAAGGCCACAACATTTTTGTGTGAGGTTGAGCTTAAATTAACTCTTGGTCGTGAATATTAGTGAATTTCTCTCTAGGCAAGGTCTCATGAATGCATCATTGGATCTAAACTACATAAGCAATTGCCTACACTCATCTTTTTTTTTTCTTTTTATCTTTTAGTTTTTGTTAAGCCGCAACTTCAACACTTACAATTTATATAATTTTATTTTTGTTTTACTTTCCTAATTTTATTGGTATCATTAAGTTGAGTAACACTACACTTAATCAAACACCTTATAATAGTGTAGATTAAAGCATCTTGGTATTCATATTTTGTTTATTTATATATTTTGCATTGTGTTTCATTCTTTTCCAATGTTATTCATATTGTATCTCAATTCATTTTATATTATTATTTTTCATAGTTTATCAACTAAACTCAATTAGTGACAAATTTTTCTCTGTAATTTTTATTTCTTAAGATGACATATTTGCATATTTATTAGAGTAATTTAATTTAGATAATAAGTTTTATGGCATGATTTATTAGTGTTAGTGTTATTTTATGTTCAATGTATTATAAATTTATATAAATTTTGCATGTTAATAATTTATTTTGTATAAATTTTGATGTGTTTGTATATTTATATTTTGTTGATATTATTTTTCATTTCATATAATGTTTTATTCTCTCATGTATGATCTAATTTCACTCCATATTTTTCTTGATTTGCCTGATTTAATTTTAACTTTAAAATCATTTACTTAAAATCATATTATATAATGTATCATATAATAATATATTTAATATAAATACTATTTTAAAAATTCTATTTTAATTTCCCAAAACTGTGTGAAAATATTTTCTAGTTAGTTTAACAAAATTTCCAATCCAATTAGTCCTATAAAATTAGCTTTAATAGGCAAGAAATCCTCTTATATTTAAATACCAAAATGGAGTAATTAGATAATGGATGCAACACGAACTTTTTATTTAATGAGGAATGGTCCTCAATACTATAATAAAGGAGAAAAATAAAACCAAAACTAAAAAATTGTAAAATAAGATAAAAAGTTCCCCAACCAAAAAAAAAAGAAAAGAAAAAGAAAAACCGATCCAAAAGATGAGCTCAGTAACTCAACCAAAGCATCAAAAACAAAATAATTAGGAGCCCATCAGAAAAAATTTTCTTCCCTTAAAAAATCTAGATCTTAGGGACCATCATCAAGCAATGAACATTGGAGTCTAATCTAACGGATCAACCCACCACCAGTCTTTCTCAACTGCATCAATAGCGAATGAAGGCACCTTGTAACATATCAAAAATCAGAGGTTACTAAAATAGGGTTAGTGAATCGAGAGGGAGTGGTCATGCTCATAATTTTGTGATCTTCGGTGTTATTTTGTTTTTTTAAATAAGGTATTAGTTTGTTGGTTAAGTGTTAGTGAAACATTCCTTGAAACCCAAGTTCAAATTCCTTCCCTCATACCATTGTTATTATTTTGCAAATTTTGCCTCAAACCTGTAGCATCCCAAATTTTTTATTTAAAGATGGTAAATTGTTTTAAGGATGAGTAATTGGTCTAATGGTTAAAGGAAAAGTAAGTATAAAAACTAGATCAAAGTCCCAAGTTCACTTGTAAAATAGCTTTATTTTTGCTAAAAAATTTTCTTATTTTGTGTCGTCCAAGCCTTGAACCCAAGGTATAAATACATCTTTTTATTCTATTTTTTAGCCTTCAAGTCCAATTTTCCCTAACCTATCCGTTCATCCTCTTCCTCTCCTCTTTTCTCTTCAATTTTGTTTCTTTCTTCCATTGTGTGCCGCCACCTAAGCCACCAAGATTCACCATCAATTTCTCTTCCTTTTGTAACGGGTTCTTGCACCATTCTTTTCCCTCCTTCTTGCTTCCATTTTTTTTTCTATTTTTCCAGCCATAAATCTAAAATATTTGACCTTCAAGAACGATCTCCATTGCTACCAAGAAGCTCCATTGCCACCCATTTCATCTAGCTAATGTAAGTGCTTATGTTCTTTAATTTCCTGATGAATCTTTCAGGGGAATACCCAAATTTCAAGATTTTGAATTAGGGTAAATTTTAATGATTTTATGGGTACTATTCCAGCCTTTAAAATTTTTTTCAATTGGCTTTTTAAATCAGCCTTGATTTGCCACCGTTGGTGGTGGTGCACCGCACCTAGAGGCACCAAAAGGGGGCTGCCATTTTCTTTAATTTTTCCCATTTATTTCCAGAAATAATTTTATCCCAAGAACCCTTCCTAATCAACCTTAAATCATATGTGCCTTAGGGTTCAGTCTTGATCATTCGACGACTCAAATCTGACAATTCAAGAAGCGTAAGTGTGGTAGTTTATCGACTAGTGTATAGTTTTGACTTAATTGTTGGGAAAATTGATAATTTATTGGATTGAAGAATTTTATGATCATATAGCTACTAATTTTTTAGTATTTAATGGTGTTAGGCGTCGACCCAAACTCCCCAAATTGACAGGTAAGCCGTTAGACATTCTAGCGTACATTTCGCATCAAACCAATCTAAGAAACCTAGTTAACTTGGATCCAGAGAATAGTAATAAATATGTTGTTTGATTTGAACCCATAAAAGGGTGTTTTAGGGATGTTTTAAATGGTGTATTAATTTGATAAAATATTGATTTTTAATTTAGACTCGATTTAAGGTCTTAAAGAGAAATTGTGGGTTTCGTCAATGTGTTGTAATAGTGCGAAAAAAAGGTGTGGGTCCTAACTTGTTAATTTGAATGTTTTGATAATATTATATATGATCTAAATGGGGAATAAGCTTGCTGTTCGGTCTTAGTTAATTGACTAAGTAAATGTGTTAAAGTGGCTAAATTAGGTACATTACTGGCCTTGACTAAATGACATGTTTGCAAAATTGTTTGGTGAACTAAATAGTTAACTGTTTGATTTTGATATGAAAGGTATGTTGATATGATGTCTGATTGATTGTATGTATATCATGTGTTATTTTGGAAATTGATATTGAATGACTAAAATCTTGATCAAATGCCATGAAAAGTATTGAATGGAAAAAATTGTTTTACATGCACTAGAAATATTTTCCAAAAGTGTTAATGATTGATGATATGATTAAATGTCACCGTATTGATGGTGAAACTAAATGATTGATATGTGAACGTTATAATGATGGCATGTAAACTATGCTAAGAAAAGAATACGTATGAAATGTGCATTTGATTGAAATATTGTATAACATATTGCATGTGCATGGGGTGGGATATTGTGGTTGACAGAGGAATTCCGTGGAGTTCTGGCGGCATATTAAGTTTCCATTTATATGTAGTTAGTGCACTGCATCGGGAGTATTTTGGAGACTGGTGATTTTATTGCAGTTTTATGTTAAATGGAAATATATCTTTATTACGTTTTATGGTGGTTCGACCACATTGAGCTTTGCTCGCAATGTTTGGAGTTTGACAGATGGATTTTGGGGAACTTGTGGTTTGTAACGGATGGTTTGGGTAGGAATTCATCATGCATTATGATATGTCCATGACACTTATGAATGGTAATATTTATGTTATGGTTGTGATGCCACAGTAATTTTGGTGAATGATATTTGCTTGAATGATTGAATGTGCTTATGGTTTAAACACAGACTGAACTAATTAGCTCGTTTATGTTATGTATTGTATTGTGTTGTATCAAGTGGTATTGGATTAATGATTGTTTCTTGTATGAATGATTATGTGATTATATTGTTATAGACTCACATTGAGCTAGTTTAGTTCACCCCATAGTTCAAACTTCTCAGGTAATGCTCATGACTAGGATTAGACCCGGCATACGAAATATCATCTCGGACATCTAACTATCTTTAAATAAGTATTATTAATAAGTCTCTATTGGTTTTGGTTTGTAATTTTTAATTATTTTTTATGTATGGCTTGATTATTTTTTATTCAGGGATTTTGAACATGCATGGATCATTGAAGCTTAATAAATGGTAATTACATGATATCTGGCTTAAGTAAAACTATCACTGATCATCAATTTTCCGTTGCATTGCAAATTAACCATTTTTAAAAAAAAGTAAATTGATAAGGAAACTAAAGTTCCAAAATGACATGAATAATGATTTTCAGTGCATTTCAATGATTCATTTAAAAAAAACATAATGTCAAATCAATTAGTCTTCTAAAATATGACAACAATAATAAAATAGACTCTAAGTAAAGATGAACTAATTAAATGAATGCTTTAACGTTATTTAATTTCAAAAGTGATGATTTTTCCTAAAGTTAGGCAAGTTAGGGTTTTTCGTAAGATAACCCCAATAAATGAATCTTTTATCTAACTTGGATCACCAATAATAGTTTTCTTCAAAATTAGTCGTGTTAAGGATTTTCAAAGGTCAAATTGTCTGCTTAGCCTTCTCAATCTTGTCATAATGTTTAGGTCGGGTTTGGGAGGTTACACACCTCCTCTAATAGATAAGTTGTTTCTCCTTTGCGAATACATTCAATAGCTAGAAAATGTCCCACACCATTCCCTTGTCTCTGTGCATGTAGGAAAATACATATGCGATAGTTAGTGCCGATTGATTTCAATTCCATAATATATGCACCTATTAGAGACCCATCTTGTTTGTTTGCATTAAGCTTCACCACTGTAAGAGCATCGCCTTCAATCTTCGCCTCCAAAAAACCCAAACCAATACCCATTTTGACAACTTGGAAACATGCAAGAGCCTTCGCAGCAAAAACTGAAGGTATGTTGTTATATATAGTTGTACTAGATCCTAGCACAAAGCCATTAGAGTTTCTAACCACAATCCTTGTACACGATCTCTTCGTATGGCTTTGAAAGGAACCATCATAGTTGATCTTTACTAAAGGGGACTCCGGAGGCCCTCATCTTTCAAATTCCACCCTCCTAACAGGTAATCGCTTGTTAATAGCATCTAGTTCCCGAATATAAGAAATGATTATATTGGTTGTTTCTTGAGTTGTTTGTATGACCCCAACATGAATTACTTTGTTTCTTGCTATCCAAATTGCCCAAATTACACAAGCCACAATTCTGTAGTGATAATTTGAGACATTTGAAAAAATATTTGCCAACCAATCTTTGTATTCTGAATTTGAGACCTCATGGGACCATCATATAGTTAACTCTTTCCATACTTCCTTTGTAGTATAACAGTCTTGGAAAGTATGTTCTAAGTTTTCATTCCCACTAGAGCATTTGGGACCGACAAGTCTTCTATAGTGTAAATTGTTGAAATTAGGGATGAAGTTTGGACACTTACTTCAATCATCATCAAAGCGTCTTTGGAATTAACTTCTATATTTGAACAAATAAATTGGAGTTTGGGAGAGATTAATATTATTTTTAGTAAGAGTATTCTTGTTTTTTACATTATCTTAGTATACGGGTTAATAATAAATTAATTTTATTAAGTATTTTTAGCAACTAATATAATTTCTTTTCAATAATAATATTTTTTACTTAGTTTGAAGAAATATAATTTTCTACTAAAATTTCATCTATTTTTAATTTCAAAATTTAAATTGTAATACCTATTTAGTATATTATGACAAACTATTCTAATATTTATTTAACAATTAAACATTTTCTTGTAATACATTCAAAAATCAAATGTAACATTATAGATATCAAAAGTGGGGTTTACTATTGTGAAAAATAAAATAAAATAAAAATAAAATAACAAATTTTACATGGAAACCCTTTCGGAAAAAAACCACGAAGGCGAGGAGAAGAAAATTCACTATGTCAAAAAATTTTGAATCAATACAAGAGGAATAGACTATGTCTATTTATAGGCTTGTAAAGCCATATTCTAGTAGGATTGAAACACCTTATCCTAATCAATATAAAACAGATAGAGTTTAATAAAGTTTAAAAAACCTTATTCTAAAATAAAATAAAAGAAGTCTAGTTCTATATGGATTTTACTTTTATTTTATTTTCCATCGTATTTTATTTAAATAAGAATTCGGGTCACTTAATTCTAACAATCTCCACCTTGACACAAATTCTCAATGAACAAGTTCTTTATCGCGAACTTTTAATGAACAAGTTCTCCACTTCTTCCTTAAAACCCCTTTAAGGGTTTAACTTCAACAATGAACACCAACCAAGTCTAAGCAATGCTCAAACTTGGTTATAGGAAGTGACTTAGTCATCATATCTGTAGGATTTTCATGAGTACTAATTTTGTTCACAACAATATCACCACGAGCAATAATATCTCGAACAAAATGATACCGAACATCAATATGTTTTATTCTCTCATGAAACATTTGATCTTTTGTAAGGAAGATGGCACTCTGACTGTCACAAAATACTATACTGATTTGAAGGTCTTCATTGAGTTCACTAAATAGTCCCTTCAACCAAATAGCTTCTTTACAAGCCTCAATAATCGCCATGTACTCAACTTCAGTTGTAGACAAAGCGACTGTAGTTTGCAAAGTGACTTTCCAACTAATTGCACAACCTCCGATTGTAAAGACGTAACCTGTGAGAGATCTTCATCTATCAAGGTCTCTAGCAAAATCAGCATCAACATACCCTATGACTCCATCTTTAGTTCTTCCAAACTGTAAGCAAACATCAGTAGTGCCTCGTAAGTATCTTAAAATCCACTGAACTGCTTTCCAACATTCTTTACCTGGATTTTCCATGTATCTGCTAACTGTATTGACTGCATATGATAAATCTGGACGTGAACAAACCGTAGCATACATGAAAGATCCCACTGCACTAGAGTATAGAACATGTGACATGTACTTAATCTCATCATCTGATTGTGGAGATAAAGCCAATGAAAGTCTGAAATGGGCTGCTAAAGGAGTACTCACAGGCTTAGGACTCTGCATATTGAACCTGCAAAGAACTTTCTCAATGTACCCCTTTTGACTTAGGTACAATTTACTTGCTTTTCTATCTCTGAGAATCTCCATACCAAGTATCTTCTTTGCTGGTCCTAAATCTTTCATCTCAAATTCTTCACTTAGTTGGGCTTTGACCTTTCTTATCTCTGTAACATCCTGATTTTCGGGTTTATTTGCGATTTTCAATATTTTGTAAAGATTTTTAAAATTCTGTATTTGGATGTGGAATTAGTATTTTGAGTAGGTAAATGGGCTTATAGAAGGCCCATGAGTTGGCCAAAACCAGTTGAATTTTGGAATTTTAGACTTAGGAGTTAGGGGTTCGGCTAAGTGGCCTTAAGTGGAGTGATGGGTAAATTGCATCACAAAAGAGCCTTGGTTAAGTGGCAAGGGTGGCGCCACTAGGCTCCTAGAAAAGTGGCGTGTGGAGCTTTAGGAAGGCAAGGGATCGATTCCTGTGTTGGCAAATAGATGCATTTATTTTTTAGTGCGGGGAGGGTAAGTGTTGGAGTTCGGTGGATTACGCTAAAGGAGAGTTGGATCGGTTTAAATGCTTGGATTAAGGAGGGATAAGGGAGAGATTTAAGGATTTGGATGAGGCTAGGAGTTGGTAGAATTATGGGAATTGAAGAGGAAAAAATCGGCGGGGGCTATGTTGTTAGTATTTCAAGACTTAGGGTATTGAGTGGTGCTTAGTTTTCTTCTGCTTTAACACCTTAAGGTTGTTTTCCTCTCTTTTTCCTCTCTAGCAAACTACCACCTCCCCTATTCCTCTTCTTCTATTTTTCTTTCTTCTTCTTCAAAACTATTCATCATACCTGCTATTCATCAATACTTTTGCGAATCCATAAAAGCCAAATCCTGTGATCATTGCTTGTGCCGATTTCTTCAAAGCCGAGTTCTCCTATGTTCTTTTGTTTTATTAATTTGCAATTATCTTTTCTTAATCCTAGATCTCGATCGCAATTCTACTTCAAGGTTGTAGCCCACATTATCATCTTCTTCATCACACAAAAGTCGAAAAACCATAGATTTGGGGCTTATAGCGAAACTTCAAGACTTTGGGGAATCGAGTTCTCTGTCGTTTGATAGATAAATCTACACTAAATTGCGTGGAAATCAAGTGGGAGTAAGGGGTAAGTACGTATCATCTCGGATCTGTTCTTATTTTGCAAAGTTAAGAAAAGTCAAGTCCCTAAAATTAGGGAGGTCATCGATTTGGGCATATGGCTCTAAGAGTCTTTAATCGATGTTTTCTTTCGGTGACTAGAGTCTTCTTAGCGTTGAATCTAAGGCGTGGTTCATTGGAGCAATCGGATTCGAGCTAACTATCGATTTTAGCAAAAGGTAAGGTTTCAAAGGTTTTTAAGGATATGGTTCGATCATGGATAAGTAAGTTTTGGGGTTTAGTGATTATGGTTTGTAAATAAGAACTGTGCTAATAAATTGTAGGACATCGAAAGGGATCTCGAAGCGATCGTCATGAATCGGTGTGTCTGAACACCCTTTCTTAGTTCAATTAAGAAAATTTGAAATGTCAAATTCCGGCATTTCATGGTCATGTAAGTATGTGAATGCTCTCAAGTCATAGAGGAATTGTTAGATCGGCACCACAAGGTGGTAAGCACGTTCAGCGTGACGTTTTAGCGTATTTGAAAAAAGGGCTCGATGGGCCAAAAGCGGGCCCAATGGGCTTACGGACCAATATGGGTAAGAGATGGGCGAATTAGCTCATTAGGTAGATGGTGGAATCAAATTGCATAAAGTCGATAAAATTCTTGAATTAGCTTGCGATGGCGTGAATCACGAAATTACCCTAAAGAGCAAAATTATCGAAATTACCCTAAAGAGCAAAATTACCGATATACCTCTAGGGTTTTAAATTGGTGAAGCGCTTGATTGATTACTCTTGTATTTTGCATGATATACATTTATTAATATCATTGCATGGGATTGGGGTATTAATGGAGGAAATCTTGAAAGTGGTTCATCCACGTCTTGGAGGCTTTGCCTCAATGACTAAATTTGACGTTCTTTATAAGCTGTGGTGTGTAGAAATTTGGGTGGGTTGAGATATTCCCCACATGGTGTGTAGAAATTTGATGCAGGCGGTGTAGCGGTTGGTGGGTTGAGTAGTCTCCCAGGATGGGCTTGCATTCATTGTTTCATTGATACTCATGTTCTGAACCGGGCTATGGGCCACACTTGTTATGTAAAAGGGGCTAAGGCCTTGCTCTCAGATTACGAAAGGGCTTGACCTCTTGTGTCTTGATATCTGAATAGGGCTTAGGCCCAATGGGCTCGAGTGAATTGGGCTTTGGATGGGTTTACAGTATACACCGAGTTTTCCAAACTCACCCCTTCCTCTTCCCTCCTTGCGGTGAGCCCTAGTTGGTGGACTTGGAGTGGGCGGGATTCAGAGTGGCCATGAAGATGGATTGCCAATTTTAAATAAGTTTAGCATTTAATTTGGATTATTTTATTTTATTATGTTTAAAGTTGTAATAAGGCCGCTCTTTTTAATTATTTTTATTTTGGGGATTATTAAACTGGTTAGCACTAGGGTTCGTTTTATAAAAACTACTTGATTTTTAAAAGATCACGATGACGCATAAAGTTTCATAAAGTAAATGTTTTTCAAGAAATAAATATTTTAAACAAACGTTTTCAACTTAAACATTTTCTTAAGACGGACATAATCAAGCGATTTTCTCAAAATTATACGAGATGTTAGAGTGTGGCAATGGTGGTATGCATGTCTAGGATTGGATCCGGGAAGAGCTTGGTACTTAAGCGGTCAAGCGGACTCACCTCCTCTTTTCTGGTTTCCTACGGTGCACGACTTCTATTCACTTTAACCTACCTTTAAAAGTGTCTTTTACAACACCAACTCGACTTTTCCAAACTAAGTGTCTGAATGTTTTGAGCGCATCAATGTGGCGCATCGGATCCGGTCATAACGTCCGGTAGGGTTTGGGGTGTTACATTTAGTGGTATCGAGCTTTGTTGCAACAACTCGGTACGTGGATCGGTCCAAAATCTTTTCAAAAACTTGGGCCTAAGAAGGGTATTTTTAGAAATGGTAAGTTTTTGAAGATGTTCAAGTTTTTTCTATTTGTTAAGCGGGGTTAAATCAATCATTTTAAAATAAAAGTGTTTTCAAATAAAATCTTTTTATTTTACGTAAACAAAAACATGGTATTTGAAATTTTAAATAGATTGATAAATGAGTGGCACACTTGAATCCCCTGCACCAAGTCTGTAAGTATCTTTCGCTTTCTATATATATCTTGTCTTTGTCTTGTAAATAATCACGTAGATAATCTTGAGCCTTAGAGATAGAGCTATTGATGATGTAGTATTAGGACTACAAGATGGAACCATAGCTAAATTATGATTCTTGCGAAATAACTTTAAAACTTTATCTGCTCATAAGACATTCGGTATTAAGCAGTGAAACCGAGAAACTAATGTCATAAAATTCGTGTCGATAAATCGTTATGAGTACAAGGGCTACTCGAGGAAGAGGCCGTGGTCGGTAGAGGTAGCACTCAAGCTGAATCGGCGTCATCGAACACGTGCCGGCTAGCGGTACGCCCACCACCGATTAATGAAAATGGGCCGTATGGCCGGAATTGCGGGGATGACGCTTTGTCTCGAGCCATGTTGAGGGTTTTGGAAAGGGTGGCGGAGCTAACGTCGAGCCCATGAATAGGGGTCCATTTCGAACGACTTGAACCAACGAATTTGAGATTTTTAAGGCGTGTCTGGGTGGCCCCAAATGTGGTAATCTTGGTTGGAAGCCACAGAGCGGATCATGGACGACTGGACCGCTCGGGAGAGCGAAGTTGAAAGGCGATGTCGTTCTTTGCGGGATGAAGCGTGTCGATGGTGGATTCTTGTGAGAGAAGGTACCCCGGTGAGAGGGTAACATGGGAGCTGCTCAAGCAGACCTTTAAGGCGAAATATGTTGGAGCTAGCTATGTAGATGCACGTGAAAGGAGTTCTGAATCGACTCGGGGAAATAAGACCATTGTTGAATATGAGGCGGAGTTTCTACGATTGAGTCGGTATGCTAATGGCATCGTTTCCACCGAATATGAGCGCATCGTGCGTTTTGAGGATGGCCTTAGAGATGAGTTAAGGGTGCTCATAGCTCATGAGAGGGAGCGAGATTTATTTGCCTTGGTAGAGAAGGCTAAGATAGCCGAGGAAGTGAAACAAACCGAATGGAGGAATCGTGATAAGGACCTAATCGGTTCGGGATGGATCTTTGGACCCGGTGGTCTTTAATCGAAATGTTAAGAGAGCTGGGATGGGGAACCGGTTCGGCGATTCCGGTGAACAGGTGTAGACCGCAAGCTTGTGGAGATTGCGGCGAATGCATCAAGGAGAGTCTTTGGAAGCGTTAAGGGGCTTGTTTTCGTTGTGGGTCTAAGGAGCATAGGATTAAGGATTGTCTAGGAGGCCACTCCACTCAAGTGGTAGAACAAAGGGCCGAGCGGCCGGCTCAACTCGTGAGGATGGACCACCATTGCCAAGAGGTCGTGGACAAGGTCGCAGAGGTAATGGCCGTGGACGTGGGGCACCGGCGGGTATTGTAACGCGGATGCTCGTCGGCCCGACTTTGGTGTATCTTTGCTTCGTCATGAGGAGGTGGCCTTTTGATGTCATAATCGATGCGTTTTTATCTATAGTGTACCTTATCGCTCGATTGATGTGGGATCAACCCATTCGTATGTGGCATATAACATTTACGGGGCTTTGGGCGTGCACTTGAGGAGGCTGTATGTGGGGTGTCGTGATAAGTCCTTTAGGTCATTCGGTTAAGGTAGAAAACTCTTCAAGGAGGTGCCTCACGGAGATTCAAGGCAAGGTTTTCGTGGGGATTTGATGGAGTTACTGGTTGAATAATTGATCGATCCTAGGGATGGATTGGTTGACCAAGCATAAGGCAACTTTGGATTGTGCGACTAAGAGGATGGTGTTAGAAGCATCAATGATGAAGAGGTTATGATCATTGGAGAACGAAGGATTACTTATCCAATGTAGTATCGGCGTTGAGGTGAAAGCGATCGCGCAAGGATGCGAGGCATATCGGCTTTGGTAAGTCAAGTTGGCCGAGGATCATTGTGGAGACCATCGAGCTGTTAGGGAATTCGGGATGTTTTCTCGGAAGAGCTTCCTAGATTACCTCCCAATCGGAAGTTGATTTTGGAATCGATTTGTTACCGTGGACGACTCAGGTCTCTATTGCACCCTATAGGATGGCAGAAGGAGTTGGTGGTGGGCGAAGGCTCAAATTCAAGAGCTATTAGATAGAGGCTTCATTAGGCCTAGTGTGTCTCCTTGAGAACCAGGTCTGTTGTAAAGAAGAAGGGCGAACGATGCGCATGTACATCGATTATCGCCGATTGAACAAGCGGCGATTAAGAATAAGTATCCACTACCAAGGATTGATGACTGTTCGATCAATTTAGGGAGCTTCAGATTCTCAAAATCGATCTTAGATTACGGATACCATCGGTAAGGGTAAAAGAAGGGATATTCATAAGACGACATTTGAACTCGATATGGACATTATGAGTTTGTGGTCATGCCATTTGGGCTAACGAACGCACTGCAGCTTTTTATGGATCGATGAATCGAGTATTCCAACCTTACTTGGATCGGTTTGTAGTCGTCTTTATCGGCGATATCTTGGTATACTGCAAAGCGGAGGCGAAGCATGATGAGCATCTCCGTATTGTCTTTGCAAGTGTTAAGGAGAAGGAGCTCTATGCGAAATTTAGCAAGTGTGAATTACGGTTGAAAGAGGTAACCTTCCTAGGGCATGTGGTCTCTGCCGGGGATTAAGGTGGATCCTCGTAAAATTGAAGCTATTACGGAATGGAAGCCACCTAGGTCGGTATCAAAATTCGGAGTTTCCTAGGGTTGGCGGTTACTACTGAAGGTTTGTGGAGGGTTTCTCGGTGATGGCGGCGCCTTGACAAAACTCATAAGGAAAGGAGTACCATTTATGCGGGCCAGAAAGCAAGAAAAAGCTTTTGATCGGTTGAAAAAGGTATTGACCAAGCGCCGGTGTTGATTCAACCGGTGTGCAGGAAGGACTTCACCAGTATATAGTGATGCGTCGCATGTGGGGTTAGGTTGTGTCTTGATGCAAGAGGGCAAGGTGGTCGCTTATGCATCACGGACGACTTAAGGCTCATGAGGTGAATTACCCTACGCATGATTTGGAGCTAGCGGCGGTGATTTTTGCGTTAAAATTTGGAGACATTACTTATATGGGGAGAAGTGCATCATATACACGGATCATAAGAGCTTAAAGTATTTGTTGACTCGAAGGAGTTGAACCTTAGGCAACGAAGGTGGGTGGAGTTGCTTAAAGACTACGATTGTTCGATAGAGTACCACCGGAAAGGCTAATGTGGTGGCGGATGCATTGAGTCGAAGGGTTGTTACGGTTTGAGAGCCTTGTTCGCACGATTAAGTCTATTCGGTGATGGAAGCTTGTTGGCGAATCGCAAGTAAGGCCTACTTGGTGAATGATTAAGGAAAAAGCAGTTGAAGGGCGATTCATTAGCTCTTGGTTCCGACAAGTTAAGAGTGGTGAGAACGAGGATTTTGGGTTGAACAGTGAAGGAGTTACGTGTTTTCGTGGAAGGGTTTGTATTCCAAAGGATCTGAATTGAGGCGATTAATTCTAAAAGAGGCTCATGGTGGACTCTGTGCCATGCATCCTAGAGGAATAAGTTATCTGAGACTTGCGAGAGGTGTCTTGGTGGCGGGATTAAAGCGAGAGGTGGTGAATTTGTTGGGAAATGTCGGCGTGCCGGCGAGTTAAGTGAGCACCAAGCTGCCGTCGGGATTACTACAACCAGTGAAAATTCCACTATGGAAGTGGGAAAGAGTAACAATGGACTTTGTGAGTGGGTTACCTTTGACACCCACCAAGAAAGATTCGGTGTGGGTAGTTGTGGATAGGTTAACAAAATCGCTCATTTCATACTGTTCGCATCTGACTACTCACTACAAAAGTTGGCTAAGCTATATGTGGCGGAGGTAGTGCATTGCATGGGGTGCCGATGTCAATAATCTCGATCGAGACCCTAGGTTTACGTCTCGGTTTTGGCGAAGTTGCAAGAAGCGTTGGGAACACGATTGGATTTTAGCACCGCTTTTCACCCAGACAAATGGACGGTCGAGAAAGGGTTATTCGAGTTCGGAAGATATGTTGAGAGGTTGTATCATCGATTTTGTGGAAGTTGGGAGGACTACTTACCATTGGCGGAGTTTGCGTACAATAACAACTATCAAGCAAGTATTGAGATGGCACCATATGAAGCGCTTTATGGGCGAAGATGTCGTGCTGCCGCGTGTTGGACGAGTTGGGTGAACAGCGAGTGCTTGGACCTAATTGGTGGCGGAACCGAAAGCAAGGTTAAGGCGATAAGGGCTCGGTTAAAGGAGGCGTCCGATGAAGCGAAGTCGTATCTGGATTTGAAGCGCAAAGAGATTGAGTTATTTGTGGGGATATGGTTTTCTTGAAGGTATCCCCTTGGAAGAAAATTTTGAGATTTGGTAAGAAGGGTAAGTCGAGCCCACGGTTTATTGGGCCTTACCGAGTTGTTAAGCGGGTTGGACGGTGGCTTATCGACTAGAGTTGCCACGAGCGCATTGTATCCACGACGTTTTCATGAATCCATGTTGGTAGGTATCGATCGACCCAACTCATATCATACCGATTCTTTGAAATTGAAGTACGACCAGATTTAACCTTGAAGAGGAACCTGTGCAAATACTTGATCGTGACATCAAGATGTTGAGAAGGAAACCAATTCTACTAGTGAAAGTACTTTGGAGAAACCATGGCAAGGAGGAAGCTACCTGGGAGACTAAGGAGGCTATGCAGCAACAATACCCTCAACTGTTCTGATAAGGTAAAATTTCGAGGTCAAAATTTCTTTAAGGAGGGTAGAGTTGTAACATCCTGATTTTCGGGTTTATTCGCGATTTTCAATATTTTGTAAAGATTTTTAAAATTACGTATTTGGATGTGGAATTAGTATTTTGAGTAGGTAAATGGGCTTATAGAAGGCCCATGAGTTGGCCAAAACCAGTTGAATTTTGGAATTTTAGACTTAGGAGTTAGGGGTTACGGCTAAGTGGCCTTAAGTGGAGTGATGGGTAAATTGCATCACAAAAGAGCCTTGGTTAAGTGGCAGGGTGACGCCACTAGGCTCCTAGAAAAGTGGCGTGTGGAGCTTTGGGAAGGCAAGGATCGATTCCTGTGTTGGCAAATAGATGCATTTATTTTTTAGTGCGAGGGGGGTAAGTGTTGGAGTTCGGTGGATTACGCTAAAGGAGAGTTGGATCGATTAAATGCTTGGATTAAGGAGGGATAAGGGAAAGATTTAAGGGATTTGGATGAGGCTAGGAGTTGGTAGAATTATGGGAATTGAAGAGGGAAAAATCGGCAGGGGCTATGTTGTTAGTATTTGGCACTTAGGGTATTGAGTGGTGCCGTTTTTCTTCCTTTAACACCTTAGGGTTGTTTTTCCTCTCTTTTTCCTCTCTAAAGTAAACTACCACCTCCCTATTCCTCTTCTTCTATTTTTCTTTCTTCTTCTTCAAAACTATTCATCATACCTGCTATTCATCAATACTTTTGTCGAATCCATAAAAGCGAAATCCTGTGATCATTGCTTGTGCCGATTTCTTCAAAGCCGTGTTCTCCTATGTTCTTTTGTTTTTATTAATTTGCAATTATCTTTTCTTAATCCTAGATCTCGACCGCAATTCTACTTCAAGGTTGTAGCCCCACATTATCATCTTCTTCATCACACAAAAGCCAAAAACCATAGATTTGGGGGCTTATAGCGAAACTTCAAGACTTTGGGGAATCGAGTTCTCTGAGTCGTTTGATAGATAAATCTACACTAAATTGCGTGGAAATCAAGTGGGAGTAAGGGGTAAGTACGTATCATCTCGGATCTGTTCTTATTTTGTAAAGTTAAGAAAAGCAAGTCCCTAAAATTAGGGAGGTCATCGATTTGGGCATATGGCTCTAAGAGTCTTTAACGATGTTTTCTTTCGGTGACTAGAGTCTTCTTAAGCGTTGAATCTAAGGCGTGGTTCATTGGAGCAATCGGATTCGAGCTAACTATCGATTTTAGCAAAAGGTAAGGTTTCAAAGGTTTTTAGGGATATGGTTCGATCATGGATAAGTAAGTTTTGGGGTTTAGTGATTATGGTTTGTAAATAAGAACGTGCTAATAAATTGTAGGACATCGAAGGGATCTCGAAGCGATTAAATGTCATGAATCGGTGTGTACCGAACACCCTTTCTTAGTTCAATTGAAAAAGTTTAAATGCCAAATTCCGGCATTTCATGGTCATGTAAGTATGTGAATGCTCTCAAGTCATAGAGGAATTGTTAGATCCGCACCGCAAGGTGGTAAGCACGTTCAGCGTGACGTTTTAGCGTATTTCAAAAAAGGGGCTCGATGGGCCAAAATCGGGCCCAATGGGCTTACTGGACCAATATGGGTAAGAGATGGGCGAATTAGCTTTGTTAGGTAGATGGTGGAATCAAATTGCATAAAGTGATAAAAATTATCAATTAGCTTGTGCGAGAGCGTGAGATCACGAAATTACCCCTAAAGAGCAAAATTACCAAATTACCCTAAAGAGCAAAATTACCGATATACCCTAGGGTTTTAAATTGGTGAACCGCTTGATTGATTACTCCGTATTTTGCATGATATACATTTATTAATATCATTGCATGGGATTGGGGTATTAATGGAGGAAATCGAAAGTGGTTCATCCACGTCTTGAAACTTTGCCTCAATGACTAAATTTGAGTGCTTCTTGCTTTGCTGTGAGTAATGTGAAATTTGGGTGGGTTGAGATATTCCCCACATGGTGTGTAGAAATGTGATGCAGGCGGTGTAGCAGGTTGGTGGGTTGAGTAGTCTCCCGGATGGGCTTGCATTCATTGTTTCATTGATACTCATGTTACTGAAGCGGGCCTATGGGCCACATTGTTATGTAAAAGGGCTAAGGCCTTGCTATCAGATTCGAAAAGGGCTTGACCTACTATGTCTTGATATCTGAATAGGGCTTAGGCCCAATGGGCTCGAGTGAATTGGGCTTTGGATGGGTTTCAGATACACCGAGTTTTCCAAACTCACCCCTTCCTCTTCCCTCCTGCGGGTGAGCCCTAGTTGGTGGACTTGGAGGGCGGGATTCAGAGTGGCCATGAAGATGGATTGCCAATTTTAAATAAGTTTAGCATTTAATTTGGATTATTTTATTTTTATTATGTTTAAAGTTGTAATAAGGCCGCTCTTTTTAATTATTTTTATTTTGGGGATTATTAAACTGTTAGCACTAGGGTTCGTTTTATAAAAACTACTTGATTTTTAAAAGATCACGATGACGCATAAAGTTTCCATAAAGTAAATGTTTTTCCAAGGAAATAAATATTTTAAACAAATGTTTTCAACTTAAACATTTTCTTAAGACGGACATAATCAAACGATTTTCTCAAAATTATACGAGATGTTAGAGTGTGACAATGGTGGTATGCATGTCTAGGATTGGATCCGGAAGAGCTTGGTACTTAAGCGGTCAAGCGGACTCACCTCCTCTTTTTCTGGTTTCCTACACGGTGCATGACTTCTATTCACTTTAACCTACCTTTAAAAGTGTCTTTTACAACACCAACTCACTTTTCCAAACTAAGTAATACTGGAATGTTTTGAACGCATCAATGTGGCGCATCAGATCCGGTCATAACGTCCAGGCCGGGTTTGGGGTGTTACAATCTCTCATTTATCTTTTGCTGCTATCAACATGTCATCAACATAAAGAAGTAGATACACAAAAGAACCATCACTGTTTTTTTAAAAGTAAACACAACTATCTAAACTACTTCTTTTGAAATCATGAGAAGTTATAAAGGAATCAAACCTCTTGTACCACTGTTTTGGTGACTGTTTCAAACCGTAAAAGGACTTTCTCAGCAAGCAAACATAGTCCTCTTTTTCTGAGACTATAAAACCCTCTAGTTGTTGCATGTAAATATCCTCCTCAAGTTCTCCATGCAGAAATGCAGTTTTTACATCTAATTACTCAAGCTCCAAATCATGCATGGCCACAATACCAAGCAAAGCTCGAATGGAACTATGCTTAACAACTAGAGAGAACACATCTGTGAAGTCCACTTTTGGAATTTGACTGTAACCCTTTGCAACAAGCCTTGCTTTATATCTGGGTTCATCAACTCCTAGACTCCCTTCTTTCTTTTTAAACACCCATTTACAACGAACAACCTTTTTACCTTTAGGAAGTTTCACAAGGTCCCATATTCTATTTTTGTGGAGTGATTCCATCTCTTCTTGTATAGCAAACATCAATTTTTCTGAGTCTTCACAGCTAACCGCCTCAGAATAATTAGATGGCTCTTGATTCGCATCTATATCTTCAGCCACATTTAAAGCATAAGTAACTAGATCAGCCTCGACATACTTCTTTGGATGTTTAATTTCTCTTCTAGTTCTGTTTTTGGCGATAGAGTATTGTGGTGAAGAAGCAATTCTATTCTCAATTTTTGTTACGGCTTGAGGAGTTGACTCAGTATTAACTCGATGCTCCACATGCTTTTGATTTTCTTTATTGGAAGATTCTTTAAGAGATAAGTTAGGTAGCATAGCAGTTTCATCAAAAACAACATCTCTGGTAATCACAACTTTTCTATTTTTAGGACACCATAACTTATACCCTTTTACACCAGCTTTATAACCAAGAAAAACGCATTTAATGAATCTCAGTTCCAATTTTCCATTATCAACATGAGCATACGCAGGACACCCAAAAATTTTTAAATCAGAATAATTAGCAGGATTACCAAATCATACCTCTTGTGGAGTCTTTTTCTCAATGGCAACGGATGGAGATCGGTTGATCAAAAAACATGTAGTAGAGGCTGTTTCTGGCCAAAATGACTTCGGTAAGTTGGCTTTTGACAACATACATTGAACCTTCTCCATGATCGTTCTGTTCATTTGTTCTGCAACACCGTTTTGTTGTGGAGTATGACGAACTATCAAGTGTCTCATGATCCCTTCTGACTTGCACAATCTATTAAACTCATCAGAACAGAATTCTAAGCCATTGTCTGTGCGGAGGTATTTTATCTGTTTTCTCGTCTGTTTTTCAATCATAATTTTCCAAGAAATAAATGCGGAAAACATATCGCTTTTCTGCTTTAGGAAGAACGCCCAAACTTTTCTAAAAAAATCATCAATAAAGGTTAGCATATAATTAGCTCCACCTCTCGAAGGCACTCTGGATGGCCCCTACAGATCAGAATGAATATACTCCAACGTTCCCTTCGTGTTATGGATTCCTTTAGTGAATCGAACTCTCTTTTGCTTCCCAAAAAGACAGTGCTCATAGAAATTCAGTTTGCAAATTCCTTGCCCATCAAGAAGTCCTCTTTTGCTCAACTCTGTCATGCCATTCTCACTCATATGCCCTAGGCGCATATGCCAAAGTTTAGTAATATCATCATCTAACAAGGAAGAGGAAGCGACAACTGCATCACTAGTAACAGTAGAACCCTGCAAAACATATAACTTGACAATCTTTCTCTGCCTTTTCATCACAACAAGGGACCCTTTGGAAATCCTTAAAACCCCACTTCAGCTGTGTATCTGTACCCTTTTGAATCAAGAGTACTCAACGAAATTAAATTTCTTTTCAATTCTAGAACATGCCGTACGTCACTAAGTGTTCTGAGAACTCCATAAAACATCTTAACTTTAATTGTTCCAACACCTGCGATTTTACACGAAGCATTATTTCCTATCAAAACAACACCTTTAGACACTGTTTCGTAAGTTGTAAACCAATCCCAATTGGGACTCATGTGGAAGGTGCAACCTGAATCAAGTATCTACTCCTCGCTTACTTTAAAACCATTGATAGAAGCGACTAGAAGTTCACCATCACTGTAGTCTTCTACAACATCAACTTCACCGGAATTTTCTAGTTGTTTTCCCTTTTGATTCGCAGCCTCCCTTTTAATCTTATTTTGTAGCTTGTAGCACTCAGATTTAATATGCCCTTTCTTCTTGCAAAAGTTACAAGTTTTACCTCTGTTTGAAGACTTCGATCTACCCTTAGATTTACCACAAGGATTCCGTTCCTGTGTCCTACTACGATCATCATCAGCATTCAGATCTTGTCTCCCACGAACAATGAGACCCTCTCCCTGAGAGTCAGGTTTAACCACAAGATGCTTCATCTTATCATACGAGATTAAAGAATCATAAACCTCATCAACTGTGAGAGACTCGCGGCTATGTAAATCGTGTCTCTAAAGGTTGAATAAGATGGGGACAACGAACAAAGTAGAATCAACCCTAGATCTTCCTTATCATACTGTTAAGTGTTCGTGTACAGACGCACCTTCCTCCAAACAATGAGCATAAATACGCTACTTCATATGCAACTTGCTTGTTAGAGTTTTCGACATACATATTTGTTCTAGCCTCTTCCATAATGCAGCGGCAGTCTTCTCTTTCATCACATCCTGCAAAATTTCGTTGGACAAATGCAGATGTAATTGTGTTAACACCTTTCAATCCTTACACTTCTTCTCTTCATCTGTTAATGTCGAAGGCATCTTATCTATCCCTAGCAGGGCATCCTCTAGATCCATCTGCGCAAGAACTGCTTGCATCTTAATCTGCCACAATGCAAATCTGGTGTTGCGATCCAACAGCGAAATTTCATACTTCAAAGACGCCATTACTGTGATTGTGATGAACAACCCGGAAGCTCGGATACCAATTTGTGAAAAATAAAATAAAATAAAGAACACACAAATTTTAAGTGGAAACCCTTTCGGGAAAAAAACCACAGGCAGAGGATAAGAAAATTCACTATGTTGAAAAATTTTGAATCAATACAATAGGAATATACTATGTCTATTTATAGGCTTGTAAAGCGATATTCTAGTAGGATTGAAACACCTTATCCTAATCAATATAAAATAGATGGAGTTTAATAAGGTTTAAAAAACCTTATTCTAAAATAAAATAAAAGAAGTCTAGTTCTATATGGATTTTACTTTTATTTTATTTTTCATCGTATTTTATTTAAATAAAAATTGGTCACTTAATTCTAACAACTATAATAGTTGTTTTTTATATATATAATATTAAGAATGAAATAAAATAAAAGGGTTTGAATTTGTGTCAAATATCTATCTTTAATGGCCAGGTAACATAATTCTTTAGATATATAAATCACCAATTTCAAAGGAAATAAATAATAAGCCAAAAAATGGTAAAAATGAAACTAGCTTTGCTGGATGCAGGTGCAATAAATAATAATTATTTGTATAAAAAATAAAAAATAATTATTATGGTTATTTTGGAATTATAGATATTTAGTAACCTACCTGGCTCTCCTATTTTCCTTTTTTTTGCTTTCTCGAAATGGTATCTCCAATTCAGGTCATGATCCTTGTGGTCTTTCTTGCATTCATACATATATAATGTACATTCAATTAGTTTTATAAAATTGCAAAACTATATGTACTATTGGTAATTTAACACTAATATAAATTTACTTATCATCGAAGTTTCGCATTTATTTGATATTTTATCATATCAATTTAAAATATATATATATAATGTCTAAGTCTTTTTATATCAAATAAGAAATTAAATATTTTCATTTATATGTACTTAACGGGTATAATATATTTAAATTAATATAAAATTAAATTAATTGTATAATCCTTCTCTCTGTCTCCATATATATATTAAGAGAGTATTAGTTGTGGTTGAATAATCTGATATGTGAGTGGAGAAAAACAGAAGAAAGTGCTGGTTTTCTTTGAAAGATCATAATTGAGAAGAGTTTAGTTGGAAGAAAGCAGATATGGGGAAAGGAAGAGCTCCGTGTTGCGATAAAGACAAAGTGAAGAGAGGTCCATGGAGTCCCCAAGAGGACTTGAGGCTTATCACTTTTATTCAGAAACATGGCCATGAAAACTGGAGAGCTCTCCCTAAACAAGCTGGTTTGTCTCTTCTCTCTCTCTCTCTCTCTGTGAAAAAATCAACATTTTTTTCTGGTTCTCTTCTGCTTGTTGAATTAACCAATGGAATTCATATTTGTTTCAATACTGCCAACAAAGTTTTAAACTCCTAACTCAGTTTTCTTCAATGGTCATCACCTATTGCTCTGTTCTGCTTTCTCTTCATTGATCCCATTCTCACTTTTGTTGGTCTTTTAACCAAGTTTACAAACCACCCTTTTGTTCAATTCTCTCAATTTTCCATATGAACAAAGAAGGTTGCAGATTAATCTGCAAAGCTTTTGCTGTTTTGTCTGAAAAAGTTGTGGGTACTCTTGCTGGTTACTGTTTTTCCAGGAAATGATTAGTTGGCAAATCTGCAATGAAGTAATTGTTCAAATCCAAATTTCTTATCAATTGTCAACCTTAGAATTTAAAAAGATTCTGATACAGTGAAATGTTTCTTTGTAAAAAAAAGCTCAGAATCACCCCATTTAACAATATGAGCATACATGTAATGTATGCATGCATGCCATTATGTGAACCGCTTAAATTAATTCATCAATATTAGTTGAAAGAAATGTTTGGATTTGTTTTGGTAAGAACTATGAAGTTTGATTTTGACATAATTTTTATATATTTTTCTAAATTTCCTTTTGTTGTTGGTGTTTGGCCAATTTTGTTGAAATGACACTGTCAATGCGAGAATATACTTTTCCTTTGTTTTTTAATGTTCCACCTAAAATATTGTGGCAGCTTAACAAATAACAATTAAGTGTCAAAATCAGATTTTTACAAGGCCTCTACTTGCTAATTCTTTCTTCCATTTTGTTTTACATTCAAAAGTTGAAGAATTACTGAACCAAGAACTTAGCCGAATTGGTTCATGAAGTCCCCCTTAAAAGGCCATTCAAAATTCGATCCCCAATTGCAGATCAGATAAAACAATGAACTGATTTCGTATTATTTTAATGCAAAACTTGTGACATCTTAACACACTATGAATTTCTTGTTTTGCTTTCCCTTTCTGATATGTGCATCCCAACACACACAAAGTTATGTATCTTACTTATTTAATCTTTCAATAGGTGAAAATCTGGGGGCAAAAACATTGAACTGTCATCATTGTTTCTGTCACTATCTCGACAGATAAGCAGGACATTTGAACAAGTTTAACATATAATTTTCAAGAGTTCACAGTCTTTGTTTGGTTTATGCTGTAGGGCTACTGAGATGTGGAAAGAGTTGCCGTTTAAGATGGATTAATTACCTGAGACCAGATGTCAAAAGAGGGAACTTCAGCAAAGAGGAAGAAGAAACTATAATAAGATTACATGAGACTTTGGGAAATAAGTGAGTTTCAAATTAGAAAATAGGCTTTTATCTGACATAAGTTTTGGGTATCTTAATTGCTTATGTTACAGTTATATTAATTTCCCAGGTGGTCCAAAATTGCATCACATTTAGCGGGAAGAACCGACAATGAGATAAAGAATGTGTGGAACACTCATTTGAAAAAGAGATTGGCTCCAAAGAATGGGAAGATTCCTCAAAATGATCAATCCAAAGAAACTTGTATGGTCTCATCATCATGCTCTTCCATTACATTTGTGTCATCACCATGTGGCAAAAGAAACTTAGAGGTTGAACTTGAGCAACAATGGCATGAAGGGTCTCCAAGCAAAAAGCCCAGAGAGGGATTTCCTGTATCAGACAAAGCAGAAGCCTTCAAAACTGAGGTACCAAGCCATAACAGCGGCCCATTTGAGGAACCAAAAGAGTTTCCAAGTTCATCAATCTCTTCCAGCAACTCCAACATCACCAATTCCAGTCAGGTTAATGTTCCAAACCCGGAAAATCATGGAGATTCACTGTTAAACTTCATTGGAGTTTATGATTGGGAGAACAACACATCAGAGGAAGTGAACAAACCAGAGATCCTAAATAATGCATTTGATATCCCATTGGAGTCTGATTCAGACTTTTGGGACATGTTGGATAGCTTAGGATCATTCCAGCCTGATGAGATCCAATCAAATGAAGTTGAAGGCAACCAGAGCCCAGATTTTGGAGAAGAATACAGCAAAGAAAATGAAAATAACAAGTGGTTGCAGTACTTGGAAATTGAACTTGGTCTGGAAGTAACCAAAAATGAAAATCATAACAATTTGTCAAACACCGCTGCTGAGCCACTGGTTCCTGAGATGTATGACATGCTACTGAAGCCATAAGCTGATATGGGCATAAGTGATTATCACATTCTGAATCAAATTCAAAACTGCAGTTTGACTATACTTTTGTCATAAATTTAGTAGGCTTTCCTAACTTGATCCATTAAATTAGGTCTTTTAGATGTATGATAGATTAAACTTTAAAAATATATATTCATCTCATCTTTTATCATTCCATTGTTGATTAAGTCATACCCTACCAAAATTTTCTCAATTTCCAAGCAAATGGCCATTGATGGGTAGGTGATGTTATCCACTGCCTCTGCCATTCATGCAAGTTGTTATCAATTTTGCGTCTCTCACTTTTATACAATTTTAATGTAATTCAAATATTTGATTATATACTTTACTTTTCCCATCCTTAATTTTGCTAGGTAGAGGGAAAATAAAATTGAAAGGATGAAATATTGAAGGGTTGAAAATTAGAAATAATTTTTTCTTATCCACTGTTTAGTAAGCTTGAAAAATGAAAGAGAAAAAAACTAAAACATTTAAAAAAATATTTAATTTTTAATTAACACACGCATGCCTTTCATTTTCTCTCTTTTCATCAATGCAATTTGAAAGGATTGAGTTTTATGTATTTAAGATTTTTTTTTCCTTTTATTTTTCTTCTCAACCAAACATACACAAGATTAATTTTTTTTCCACTTTTTCACTTTCTCTTCTCGTACTTCCACTTTTTCACCCGATCAAGCACACTCTAAAAATATCTCATACTCTTCTCAACTATAATTACATTTTCCCTTTGCTCGTAACAAATTTTAAATTCAATCAAGTGTTTTTAAATAAACATTTGATAAAAGTTATTTGAGCTTTAGAAGAAAATGCTAGATTTGAAATAAAATGATTGAAATAAGATAGATTTAATATATTAAATGTCTACCCAATATAAAAGAAAATTTAAAATATGATATCATATTTGAAGTTTTTAGAATTGTGAGGTTTCAGTAATATTTTATGTAGTTTTTTAATTTATTCGATAAATTAATTTAATTTGAGTTAATTATAGAAAATAATTACTTAATTTAAACTCAGAACGATTGTTGGTATTGAAATTATTATAATTATAAAAAACATATATGACATTACATAAAATAAATAAATAAATAAAACACAATTTAGATATGGAATATCTTAAAATATATCTAATAAGAATTGTTAATGTTAAATTATGGCACACTAAAAATATATTTACAAAAATTGTTATTAATAATAAATGAAGTTTTGATTAAATAATAAAATATAAATTTGAAACATTTAAAAGCATGAGTTCAAATATTCTTATTTTATATATTATTTATATATATAATATAATATGAAAACAATATCCTCAAAATAACTCAATTTATTTTGTAAAATAGAATCTTTTCATCCCGACTAAATTAAAATTTAGTTAATTTATGATATCAATGTAGTCTGGAGTTTTATAATAAATATAATTTCAAATTTTAAATAAAATATAAAATACTTTTTGGGGGTAAATAAATATAAAATAATTTAAATACAATTATAATAGAATAAAATAAATGAATAAATAAACGAAGTACTACGTTCAAAATAAGGAATACAGCTTAATAGAGAAAATTGGTAAATGAAGATATATGGCAGGATTTAGCTTAACTATAAAACAAAGTAACAAGTATGTATTGAGAAATATGTTAAATATATGTACATGAGGGAAAAAAAAAAAGTCAAACTATCCGGAAGCATAACGTCGTCTAAAGAAAATTCCAGTTTGCCTTTGCCTTGAAGGAGAAATTTGGTGTTTAGGTGCAAATTGCCTCTTTACCTATAAAACTTTGAAAAATAAATCAAAATATCAAGTTTATTAAGGTTATGCTGAATTTTACACCACAAAGATTAATTTCTGGCTTTCACATTTGTAAATTGGCCAACACTTTGAAATATCATTGTATTTGGTATGAACCATGAAATGGCTAATATTTAATTCTACTACCTTAACTTTCAAAAATAAATCCGCTACCTAAAATTGCACGGATCGATACTTAATAAAATATAATTTTATGGTTGAAAGTCGAATAACAACGTTGATTTTGGTTTGGTATTTATAAGTTGCAATTGGTTCAAGTGAAGGTAAAATAGAGATTGGGAAGAAAAATTTTTATGTATACTACTCAAAAAAACTTTATATTTATAGAGTTTTATTTAAAAAGTTAGTTCATGTAACACTTTAAACCTGGTCTAAAAGCTATGACCGAATTTGAAGAAGTTACATTGATTCATTTGGAAGCCGAGTTCAGTAGGTATTTGGGAAATACGAATATAGAAAATAGTCATTACACACTATTTGTTTGCTTTCAGTAAACACTTAAAAAATTACTTAATTTGCAACGGAAAACCTTTTTTTAGGAGTTTTAGTTTTGAAAACCGAAATCCATTTTTTCGACTTAAGTGATCTTGTCGATTCACTTTTAAAAATATCTATTTCCAAAAACTTTAATAAAACCCAAAAGAAGTTCAGAAACAAATTACAAACCCAAGTCCAAAACAAATAATTACGAAAAATCACCATATTTACACTAAATGCGAAAACAATCCGAGCTCCCACACGTCGTCCAACCTAAGTCAAAGGGTTACTTGAACAATCAAAAACAAAACAAAGGGATGGCTATAAAGCTCAATGTATAACTAATTTCATATAGAAATCATACAAAACACATTATATTAATTAAAGTAATGTAGAGAATTTCATTACGATTATATAAAAAAAATGCTGAATGCATGACTATACCAATGCGGCATTTTTTAGAAAATTATAATGTAGATTTTTCAGAAAACATCCTACCCGACTCTGCTACACACTAAAATAGAGTTCCCCAGAGCTCATCCAACCAAATCACACCAATAGATAATTGTGGACAGTGCCACTAGAATTTGTAGTTAAACTGCCAGATCAGATATATATGGTCAAGCCACTATGTTGTAGCCAAGCTGCCAGAACAAAATTGTGGATAAACCACCAGATAATGTAAATCATTAAACTGTCAGAACTTCCTCCTTTCACATTATCCCAAACCTCATGCAATGTATCATGGCATTCATATACAGAATCAAAGTGATGAGCATGTAGGACATGTTGTCGTACAATAACAGAAACAGAAGGCATGGTAAACCATGCTTTGCAAAATAGATTTCTCAAATCTCAATGACTCATATCAGATTTTCCATGAAATCGCGTGCATGGTTATATATCAGAATCAACATAAAACAAATCAACATATTCAGATATCACATGTTCTCATTCAACAAAGTACATAGATCAAAATTAACAGAACACGGATCATACTTGGATAAATCACATACCTTAAATACATCTCGAATAAAAGCACATCATACTCTAACAAATCATACTTACTTAATCAATCATATGTATAGATAACGGATTATACACTAACAGATCACCAAATATCAAATTTTATACCCTAATTCAGACCATATGGACCCTAAAAAAATTCAGATGTTTGGCCCACATGCCCGCGTAGATTCACACAGCTTACATGGCTGGCCCGTGTAGCCTACATGGCCTAACACACACCTGTGTGGCTTATCTCAGTGTCTCACACAGCTTGTCACACTGCCGATGTAACACCCCTAACCCGTGTCCATCGCTAGAACAGGGTTACGGAGCATTACTGGAACATTCAATCACATTTTACAGATAAATCATGTGAGTTACTATTCAAATTTCAAAATCATTCGAAACGTCACTTAAATGGACCCTCGAGGCCCAATACGAGCATTAGAATCGAGTCAGGACTTAATCAAAACCTTTAAGAATTTTTCGTAAAATTATAAAAATTTTCCAAGGTGCAGGGCTCACACGCCCGTGTGGTCCAAGGGACACGCCTGTGTGACCCTAAAACACGCCTGTGCTGGAGGCCATGTTCGACCCCGTGTAACTCTCTCACTTGTGCACACGGTCATGCCACACGCCCGTATGCTAGGCCGTGTGGTTAATTAATTCAATTCAAAATTAAGTGCAGGTTTCACACGGCCAAGACACATGCCCGTGTTTTAGGTCGTGTAGCACACACGACTGAGAGATACGCCCTTGTTTCTTCCCGTGTGCTCAATTTTGAGCATTCTGTTTCTCAAAACTAAGGTGCAGGGGACATACGGCCTAACTACACCCCCATGTACTCAGCCGTGTGTCACACATGGTCTAGACACACGCTCGTGTGTCTACCCGTGTGGACAAAATAAAGTTATTTCCTGCTTCATTTGTCACTCAAATTCACCATTTTCCTGCACCAAATCATACCAAATGCAATCCAACCATTCCAAGCATTCAAATCAAGAAATTTCCATCATTCAACATGGCATACCATTCCATGCATACATTTGTCTAATCTTACCTTAATTAAGTCCTCAAGTTAGACATAATTTGATCAATTACTTAACATATATGTGGCTACCATAGTTTGACATTACAAGTAAATCAAAACAAAGCATTACTAGTCATTCCAATGGCTAGATTACAAGCATCATTTACATTTACATGCCAATACGGCCAACATATCCTATACATGCCATTACAACCATAATTGATTTACTATATTGTACCGACATGGGCTAATGGATAGTGTGAGTGATCTCCGCCAAGCTTTCAATCCAACGAGCTTCTGATTTACTATAAAAATGGAAATAAAACTAAGTAAGCATAAAATGCTTAGTAGGTGTAACACCCCTAACCCATATCCGAAAACAGAATAGGGTTACGAGGTATTACCAAATAACACATCCTATTCACATAAATTTATACATTCATTATCAAAAACCATTCACAAACATTCACATTGTCCCTTATAAGGTTCTACGAGACCTTAAAACATGCTTAAAAGTGGTTTGGGACTAAACTGATCACATATAAACATTTCCGAACACTTAGAAAAAATTTTACATTCAAAGGTCACACTCTCGTGTAAGTAGGCCGTGTGCCTCACACGATTATCAGACATGCCCGTGTGTCTAATCCGTGCTTGAGGCTGACTTAAATTCATAGGGTTACCCCAGAGGACACACAGCCGTGAAACATAGCTGTGTGTTGCACACAGCCGAGGCACACACCCATGTCTCTTCCTGTGTGGACAAAAATAGGCCATTTGAAGAGCCAATCTTGCCACCCTACGATCATGCATATCAATCAACCTATTTGGTACCATTTCAAGTCATTTATAAGCAACCAAAACTCACCAAAACATACACATAACATACTATATATCATCAACCATTTTAACTAATCAATTTCACATTCAAAATATACCAAATCATTATGCCAAAATCATCACAACTTGCATATATTCCCTATTCACTAATTCATCACAATATCATCTATTTCATATCACAAAACTCATCATATCATCATCTCAAACCAAACCAATACATAAAGCATTATATACATCACATATAACACTTACCAAACACAAAATTCAAGCCAATTTAGATGGTTATCATACCACATTTACAAGCCAAATTTCATGGCTAATATCAAGACTCAAAACATACCAAAATAACACTAGCCTATACTTGCGATATACCAAATATATAAAGCTTCAAAAGTAACAACGAGTTGATTCGATAGTGTGATAATAGTTCCCGATGATCCCCGATGTCCGAGCTAGCTTCGACACTCTATAAAACAAAGACAAATATCACACAGTAAGTTTCATAGCTTAGTAAGTTCATACCAAATATACTCAACAATTCATATAATACAAAACATCAGTTAATAAACACTTAGTAGTTCTTATATCTGCATTCAATTCTAATCCACCACCATTTAATATGTATATATAAATTCATCAAGCTTTATATACATAGTATCAACTACCACATAGGTATCGTACATACCTAAACTTTCCCGTATTTATTTATTTCATTCTCACCTATTTGTTCAATACATTAATTCGTTCGAAAGTCTTTCAATGCTCTAAGAATTCGCACACTTAGTACATCAATGATTAGCTGAAGCTATAACGATTTCGTACACTTAGTGCCATTACATTAAATCGAAGCTATCTCGATATCGCACACTTAGTGCCTCATATAGCCGAAACTATTCTAATTCGCACACTAAGTGCTATTTATAGCCGAAGCTATTTTGAAACGCACACTAAGTGCCAAACATAGTCGATTTATTATCGTACGCAATCGTAGTCACATATATACAATTTATGTATTATTAAAGCATTAAAACACAATTGTAACAATATTTATCATGTACGAACTTACCTCATACTCGAAATGGACGAATCGGATCAATTACTCTATAACCTTCGATTTTTCTCAATCTAAATCCGAGTTCTTTCTTTCTTGATCTATATGTATTCAAAATTAACCCATTTAATCACCAATTCATTCAAGTTCATCCAAAAATATACATTTGGGCATTTTTTCACTTCAATTCCTAAACTTTCACATCTATTCAATTTAGTCTCTAATTCAAAAATACACAAATTTCATCAAATTCAATTTAACCCATGCTTGAACAAATTACCATAGTGCCCCTAACAGCCCATATTTTTCATTTTTTCACACATTTGCCCACATGTCTACATTTTCACAAATTAACCCCTAATTGACATTTTTGTCAAAGTAAAAAAAACATGTATATCAAACACCAAGCTTCAATAATTCATCATCAAACATCATAAAACTTATGAATTCATTAATGAAATTTCACAAAATCATCAACAATTTCATAAATTAGGGTACAGGCTAGCTAGCACTCAAAGCAACGATCACAAAAACGTAAAAATATCAAAAATCGAGCTCAATACATACCTTAATCAAGCCAATTAAATGGAGAATGCTTCAAATATTTAAACCCTATTCTTTTTCCTCTTATTTGGGTTGATGGATGAAGAAAAATGATAAATTTAATTTGTTTGTTTTATTTAATATACATTAACACATCAATTACTATTTTACCCTCGGCTTAATAACTTATAATTCACCCATTTTAAGGTCATTTATAACCAATCCCACTATCCATGGTCCAATTACATAATAAGGACCTCACATTTCACAAAGCATGGCATTTAAACACTTTTAACTACTAGCACACAACTTTTGCATTTTACGTGAATAGGTCCTTTTTCCAAATCGAGCACACAAACGGAAAAATTACTACACGAAACTTTCACACATATCAATTCACATACTATAAGCAAGGAAAATAATATTAAAATAATTTTACGACCTCAGATTTGTGGTTCCGAAACCACTATTCTGATTTAGCTAAAACCGAGCTGTTACAGTAAGTTCGTATAACATGGTACTTAACTTACCATTCATTTTATTTTGAGGTAACTATGTAAGGCATATTCAATCAATTTGACCTCAAGACCTACATGCATCCTCATTGCCCTTGTTAGTCATATATTCTATAATAACATCAAAACATATATGGGCTCAACAACAATCAAGTTTCCAAGCACATATGTTTCCACAACATGTATTCATTCAACATGCATAATTCATCTCATTATTACAAGTATAATTTCATACTAGTTCAGTCTGAGTTCAGATCATTTCATATCAAAACTTTGCTCATATTACTAGGAATATCAAGGTCACGATTAGTACACTCAAGGTGTACAAGTCTATAATCAAGAATGAACATACATTCATCAAATACAGTCCAGGTACAATTATCATCATCTCAGGTTTTCAGATATCATTTATCATGCATCATCATTTTCTTGTATTTTAGTCTGATACGTGTAATAACTCATTTCTTATTCATATCTTCTCATGTCAAGATTTTTACCCATTGAATTTATCTGAAATATTGATAGTTACACAGGTAGTACACCCGAGGTGTACAAATCAGGATCCATCAATTCATATTCAATGTTACCCATAAGGTATTATTTTAGAGAGTACACTCTGGAGCCTCACATGTATACAACAGGATTACCAATCCAGGCTAAATCCTAAGGAGCTTGATCTGAATTACCTGTCCAAGCTAAATCCAATCTATACATATTCTCGAAAGAACTTATATTAGGATTACCCGTCCAGGCTAAATCCTTTCATAAGTGAGGTCAATAAGATTACTCGTCCGAGCTAAATCCCATCAGCAACAAATGCAAGAACTCATTCATTTCGAGAAATTACATTTATCCATCGATTCTTACTTTATTCAAACGGGATTTAACATTTTTCAAGCATTAACAAGCATGTGATTATTACATATAATTCAAATAGACATATTCCACATTTATTTCAAGCATATAAGTAACATTTTTATCATTTACCATTTATCAGGCATTATTATTGATTGGACACTTTCATTTATCGGGCTATAACGATTATGTGATCAGTTCACATATTTATGGCATTTATACAATTCAAAGACACAACCTTAAATTCAAGCATAAAAACATATACAATTTAGTTACACGAACTTACCTCGACAATGTTCGTGTACGTAAAATCTACTAATTTGACATTTTCCTCTTTCCTTGTTCTAGCTCCAAATTTGGTTTATCCAGATCTATACGAGTAAATTTAACATCAATTTACCAAATTTTATATTCAAGTGGACTTAATTTTCATCCTAGGCAAAATTACCATTTTATCCCTAACTTTTCCATAAATTCCCATTTTGTCCCTAGGTTCGAAAAATAAAATTTGTGCAATTTACTCCCTATTCCAAGCCTAACGGAAATTCCATTACAAAATTTACAGCACATGCATTCATAAAAATTCAGAATTTTTCATCAAATTTCACAACTTTACATTTTAGTCCTTAAATCATGTTTTCATAAAAAATCACTTTGTAAAAGTTGTTTATCTATCAACAATCTTTCATTTTCTACCATAAAATTCTAATTTTTAGCATATTCATCCATGACCCAATTTTCATACTTTGATAAGTTCTCAAATTGATCCTCCAAATAGATAGATTAAGCTATCCCGGTTTCAAAAATATCAAAATTACTAAAAACGGGCCAAGGAAACTTACCCAATTTGGCCATGAAATTTTTTTTCTCTCTCCTAGGGTTTCAATGTATTTTTGGGGAAGAAGATGATAAAATAAAATGATATTTCATTTTTATCATCTTTTACTTAATTAAATATTTTTACTTTCCAATTTAGTCCTTGCCCTTTTTCTAAATTTACATGGATAAGTCACTAAAATATCTACATACTTTTCATTAATGGTCTAATTACCATATAAGGACCTTAATTTTTAAATTCTATAGCTATTTGATCCTTCTAACTACTAGAATCCAACTTTTGCATTTTATGCGATTTGGTCCTTCCTATAATTAAACACTTAATCGATAAAATTTTCTTATCGAAATTTTCACATGACATGTCTATCATAATACGGACCATATGATAAAATAAAAATAATTTTTATTTTTATTTTTTGGCTCGGATTTGTGGTCCCAAGACCACTGTTCTGATTTCACAGAAATTGGGCTTTTACATTGTCCCTCACCCATGTGACTCAATTTCAAAATAGTGTGTTACATGACCTAGACACATGTCTATAAGCCTATAATTCTAAAATAGTGAGTTACACGACCTACCACACGGTCGTATGGTGTCGATAACCATGTTTTTCGGCCACTTTCGTTCGAAAGATTTCGGGTTTTCATTACAAACTTGATATGGTCTTGACGTAGAAGCAACAAAGATGAATCTAGAACCTAAAAATAGTAGATGACCAAATCAGATGATTAAACCGAATCAAATCGCTTGAATTAGCATCCAAACCAAAGTTACGTCAAAGAATTTTGATGCAAAACCCCAAATCAAAACTTACTAGCAAACAAATCAGCAACTATGAAATTTTTAAATCGATGGAAGAATGCCAAATGTCGTTCGATCCTTTCCTAAAAGCACATAATAATAATTAGGAAAACACAAAGCAATTTAACACCATGACCTCAAAACCTCAAAATCCCTAAAGACACACGAGTAGCTTCGACAAAATAACAGAGTAGAAGGTGATGCCAACTTACCAATAAGGATTGAGGCTAACCACTTGAAGCCAAAGAATCAAAATCCTAAGAACAAAAAAGAAAAATCAAAGAGGAAAATCTGGAAAGAAGAAAGAGAATAACAAAGAAAATAAAATAAAAAAATGTAAACAAAATGAGGAAAATGTGGAAAGGGATTTAATTAATTTTAAAACAAAAATAAAACTAATTTACGGAACAACATAAAAATATCCCCTTATTACTTAATTAGAGAGTTGTACACAAGACCAAAGGATATATAGCAGCTTAACCACTGAACCACTAGCCTCATCGTGAGTTGGTTGAAAATATTAGTTATGCTAGATGATCAGGAATAGAGGTTAAGGAAAAAATAACAAAAATACCAAAGAAGGGATTTGAACACATGACCTTAGACACGTAAATAGAATACTTAACCACTAAAACAAATCAATTCATCTTTGCAAAACTTTCAACATCTTAACTCAAATTCCAGGGGTAACCACTCTTAGTTTCACTAACTCAGTTTCTTCTAACCCAGTTTTTTAGGATGTTATAGTTCATTATATTTTAGTGAGTACAAGCTATTATTTAATTTTCACTCCTTTATAAGGGTGTTCAAATGGTCAAATCGATTAATACTTGAACCGAACTATTATTAATTGAATTAATTAAAATTTAAAATCCTAAATCGTTAACTAAATCTTTTTTTTAAATCTATTAATCGATTGAAGTAATTTTAAGCCCATTATAATTATTTGTATAAACTCATTAAGTTTTAAGACCATTCTTTAATTTTTTATATTTTGGGCTTACATGCCTATAATATTTTATTATTGATAATTTCGATTAATCGATTACTTACTCGATGAGTATTTCCTCATTATTTTTTGGAAGAAAAAAATAATGCCTACAATCTACAATAAAGTAAAAGGTAAAAAAAAAGGCTAATAAGTTATTTCTTTCATCACCCCAAACAAGTCAATATTAGCGCTAATGGTGCATAAATGTAACTCGTTTAAAGAACTATTCAGAGTTCCTAGAACTCTTTGTAAAGCTTGTTGGAAAACCCCATTGCTGGACTTGATTAATCGCTCTTTGTTATTCAAAATAAATGGTTTCATTTTTGTAATTTTCTAATTGTTCCAAAATCTTATAAGTTGAATTAATCGAATTCGCTGTTAATTGAAATTTCAAAAAATCTTTATTGACCCCGACCGAATTAAATTTAGTGGTCGATTGATAACCAAACTAATTCGTTTAAAATTGAAATATGCACACGCCTCCTCACTCACTCACTCACTCACTCACTCACTCACCAAGTAGTAACCTTATTCCTATATACTCTAAAGAGGGTTATGAATCACTCTCATTGTAAGACTTTCTCCTCCTTTCAAAAAGCAGATGAAAACTAAGTGACTTACTTTAGTTTACTTACAAAATTTCACTAAAAAGTAATAGTTCTTGTAGTGATTCGATTTTTGTTGATGTCAAGATGTTTTGTTTTGGGTTAAATTTCTTAAATCTAGTCATTTTAGGAAGTCAAATCGGGAGGTTTTCGAGAATGGGTACTGTAAAGGATTAAAGAGTTATTAATTGGTAATTAGATATTAATTAGAACTATTGGTTAGAAACATTATTTGGTAATTTGATGAAAGCATTGACTAGATTGTAGTTTTTGTTACTAACAATATTCATCTTTCATGGCTTGAGAAAGGTAATCTTCATGCAATTTCTTTTTCAACTGATTACGTAGCATTATTTTTTATTGCCACTAGAAACTAGCTCCTAAACAACCAGAGGGACTTTGTTAGTAAAAGAATGGTTATCTTGTTAAGAAAAGTGGCTGAAATGGTCAAGTTTGAGCTTGGGCAATTGGTGTTTGATGAATTTTTTAAGAATGCTGAGAATGTGTAACAGCCTGATTTTTAGTGGTGTCGAAAACAGTGGTCCAAGACCACCAAATCCATCGAGCAAGCTCGTAAATTTTATTATTTAGTATTTACGAGAAAAATGTGGTTTTAGAAAGAGTTTTAAATTAGTAATTTGTGTTTTATAAAGATTTATTAGGTCAAGTGATTTAGAAAATGAGGAATCGAGACCTCGATTCTATAAACTGATCCATAAATAATTTTATAAATACTTATGGAGTGTCATTAAGGTAGTATTAAAGTTTTTTTAGAAAATTTTAACGTTTTGATAGTTAATTAATTAAAAAAGAACTAAATTGAAAAAGGTGCAAAACTTGCTACAGTGATTAAATAGCCTAAATGGTAAATAAGGGAGGACTAATAGGACAAATATGCCAAGTAGAATGGCTGAGGCTGCATAAGTGTGAATAATAATAATAAAATCATGTGATTTAAGGGGAAAATTGGAAATAAAATAAAATTAAATAGCCGAAATTTGATTTTAAGGATTTCTAGACATTTCTTCTCCAAAATTTCAACCAAAACAGCCACAGGAGAGATCCTTAAGCTGGTTTTTCATATTTTTACTTCAAGTGAGTTTAATTCTTGCCCTTTTCTTGTAATTTTTATGTTTTAAACACTTTTACAATTAGGTGCAACAAGCTATTTTATTAGTTTTTGATTTTATTGAAAATTTTGGAAGTTATCATTGATGAGTAATGGATATTTTTTTATGAAATAAAATGAATTTAGAGCTTTAATTTTTTTGTATGATGATTTTATAAAGTGATTTTGCTAGATATTGATTTTAGGACAAAATTGTGAAGAAATAAAGAATTAGGGTTTGGTATTAAATTTCTATGTATCAAGGGCTGTAAGATAGCCTAGAATACTTAGATAAATTATCAATTGAGAAAAATTAGTTCATTTGATAGACTAATTAGTTAACGGATTAAATTGTAAAAGTTGCAAAAATTGGGGTAATTTTTTAAATTTAAAAAATCAAGGGGTATTAATTGTGAGGTGAATTGGAACTGAAAGATATGCTAATGAATGAGTAATTTTATATTTTAGATCAAGAGCCCGTAGATACTCGTGAAAAAGGAATATTAGTAGAATAGTCCCTGAATTTCTACAAATCTTACAATTTAACCTAGGTAAGTTCATATAGTTAAACTTTAATGTTTATATATTAAATTGGTGAATGGTATTATGTATTTATTCATATCAATTGTTGAAAGTAAAATATAGTTAAAATGATGAAATTTGAATTGAATGTTTGAAACGAATGGAACATGGAATTTGAGTACAATTGTCGTGTGACGAAAGACAACAAAAGATGAATTGACGACAAATTACCCAAGTAAATTGAGGTTTAACATTTGTTACAAACTTTCGTGTTTACTTTCTGTTTAGCTATCACGAGCTTCTGTTCTACTTATATGAGTTTCTGTTCAGCACTTTTGAGCTTCTGTTTAACCCTTATGGGTTTCTGTTTAGCACTTATGTGCTTCTGTTCAGCCTTCGGGCTTCTGAAAATGATGTACTCTTATCCGTAAGCCGTTCTTCGATTTGGGAAGATTTAGTAAATGACTATGTAATTGAAATTGAAAGACATATTGTTTGTTAATGGTATGGATTTGAAATAAGTGTATTCATCGATTGAAGTTGTGATTGGCAGGGAATTTACATTGAATGAATTTATTTAATTGATGTGTTATAGTAGGTACGATAAGATTTATGTTTAACCCATCGAACTTACTAAGCTTCATTAAGCTTACTTATGTTGTTTAATGTCCTTGTAGATTAATGTCAGGTTGGGAGATTGAATCAACACGTCAAGTCACACTATCCATGTAACACCCCAAACCCGGCCCAGACGTTATGGCTGAATCTGACGTGCCACATTGGAGTTTGAAAATCTGAGTTTCGTTTTAGTGTTTTAAAAACCATATGTTTTGTTGAGTTAACAAAGTGTATGGAAGTCGGGCACCGGTAGGTATCCGAGACAGAGGAGGTGAGCCATGAAGGTCGCTTAAGTACCAAGCTCTTTGATTGGATCCAATCCTAGACATGCCCACAACCATAGCCACGCTTTGTTATATCGAGTTTAAATTTGTTTAAGTGGACGTCTTTGATAAAATCGATCAATCGTGGTGTTGAGATATTTTGAAAACAAGTATCATTTTGAAAACACGTCCTAAGTCTAGCCCATTTGAATAATTGTTAACCAATTTTTAAAGTTATTAAAATTAAAATAATCCCGAAAAGAAATAAAAGGAAAGTTAAAATTGGCCTTATTACAACCCAAAAGTAAATAATAATTAAAGTAATTTAAATGAAAACCAATACTTGTTTAAAAGCCCAAAGATGATCACCGTGGCCACTCTGAATCCTCTCCGGCCCAAGTCCCCACATCAAGGCTCACCTGCAAGGTTAAGGAAGGGGGGTGAGTTTGGAAACTCAGTGTGCAACAAGCCCCTTTCAATGCCCAAAACAATAACGGCCTATTGGGTCTAAGCCCAAATCCAATCTCAATCATGCACTAGGCCGTAGCCCTTTTCATATTTCATATTTCATAATACTGGGCCGAAGCCTTTTCATATTTCATATTCTTGGGCAAGCCTTTATCAGAAAGCGGTATGGCCCTTAGGCCCATTTCAATGTCACATATGATTTCAATGAAGAATGCAACCCATTTGGGAGACTACTCAACCCACCATCCGCTACTCTCCACCCATACCAACCAACACACCATGTGGGATTAACTCGACCCACCCCGCTAAACTCTCCACCGGCAAAGATAGTCTTTATCATATAACCGGAGGCCTAGCCTCTTTTAATAATCGGGCCAAAGCCCTTTCAATAAGCAGGGCATAAGCCCTTTTATAATCGGGCATAAGCCCTTTCGATAATCAGGGCATAAGCCCTTTTCACTTCCTCCATCCATATAAAAACCCAACCCAATGCATTTATGATTACCTCATGTGCATATCATACATATCATGTGCATATCATACATTTCATGTGCATATCATACATACCATCTTTATCAAAATCCCATGTATTAAAATCATACATAAACCCTAGGGGTATAATAGTCATTTTACCTAGGGCAAAGCGGTCATTTTCATGGTATAAGGGTAATCTCATAATTTTACCAAAATTAGGGTTTCCATGTTCATTAACGATTACTAACAATTCATGGGTGCAAGCAGTGATTCGGCCCATTTTAGCGAAATCGAGTTATTGGGCCTAAAACCCTAATGGGCCCTACTTAGCCAATTTCGTCATCTAGGCCCATTTAGCCTATATTCCATAACGGTTTTAACAGTCTCATCATGCCATTTAACATTTCCGTTTTCTACCAATTTTACCCAAATGGGCCCGAAAGCCCAATGGGCCCCACTTGACCCTTCGAGGCCCAACTTACCAAGAACCCCAAAATCACATTCTTACTGCTTTCCATCATTCTCGATCATCGTCTCATCGATTCTAACCAACTAGTGGGTGTTCGCTTGCTCACAAGTCCTCGAAATGCCAGAATTCCGGCATTTCGGCTTTTCGGCATTTTATCGCTTTAAGCTATGAAAGGGTTCGTTTACACACCTGATTTGCGATTTTCCTTGACGAGATCTCCTATACGATTTCTCCTATAATCAATTGTTAACTAGATCAGCTCGCAATAATTGAACCAAAATAAGAACTTTCCAATATTAACACTTATACATTCGGCCACCATCCATAATGGCCTTAGGCACCTTACCTTTGTCGCGATTGATGACTAGGCCTAGCTACTCCGTGATCCAAGCTACTCCAAAACGACACTACACCTTGCTGCTCCTTCAATAAATAAACCAAAAATATTAAAAGAAGACCCCATAGAGTCTATGCCCATATTCGCCATCTCCTAAACTTGGAGTTTGACTTTTGACCAAAGCTACACTAGGAATCGTTTAGAGTTTGAACACTTACCACGTCTTTCTCCTCTTGAATCCGGATGTCCAAAAGGTAAGGGAATCGAACGCCAACTATTGAGAAGGAAGAAAAGGTTGCTGGTCACAAAGAATCGGCACCCCTATCTTCATCGATTCGACTTCTTGCGGCACTTCGGCAAGAATAGAGATAAAGGAAAACAATGGTGAATGAAAGGAAATAGTGGGCTGATTTGAAAGAAGGAAAAAGGAAGATAATTGAGTAGAAGGGAGGTAGATTCGGCTGGAAAAGAAAGAGAGAAAAACTACACACCAAAGAGCAAAATCGGCACAACTACTACCCTAATGCCAAATTACTAACCTAATACCCTCTCTGAAAATCCCTCTCCAAACTCCTTATTCGCCAACTCTATCTCCATATCACATCCCTAAAATCTCTCCCCTTATCCCTCCTTAATTTATGCCTTTGACTCGATCCAACTCTCCTCTTACAGAATCCACTTAAGTTCCAACACTTACCCTTCCTGCACATAAAAATAAATCCTCTTATTTGCCAACACAGGGAATCGAACCCAGGACTTCCCTTATACTCCACATGCCACCTTTTTAGGAGCTTAGTGGCGTCACCCTTGCCACTTTACCAAAGCTCTTTGTGTGATACATTTTACCCACAACTTAATATAAGGGCACCTAGCCAGAACCCCTAACTCCTAAGTCCAAAATTTAAAAATTCTTCCGGGTTTTGGCCAACTCATGGGCCTTCCATAAGCCCATTAACATACCCAAATTATGAATTCTATAATCACATACCAAATTTTAGAAATTTACTTAAAATATCAAGAATCGCGAAAAACCCGAAAATCAGGATGTTACAATCCAACTTATTCTGGTAGATTTTGCAACGTTTATTATGGTTTATATGGCATGTATAGGGTTAGATTGGTTTGTGAAAATATTAAGATTTACAGTTTGTTTATATTTCCAATCAACTTATATATGTATGGTTTAATCATGCTTAGTATATGTGTTTGGAATGGTTAAATAATGGATAGCTTATAGGCATATAGGTGAATATGTTAATATGGTATAATTGGTAAAACAAATCAAATATGTGATTTCATGGGCTTGTGTCCCCTGCATCTAAGGAAAAATTTTGCATTTTTGGGAAAAATTCTCTGAGTTTCTAGTTTAGTTCTGATTTATTTCTAATGCGTATTTTGGGCCTCGAGGGCTCGTACAAGGGAAAAAATGAGTGATTTATGAATGGTTTCTGATATGTACATTAAATGTTATGAAATGTTCGTATATGATCTGAAAAGTTTGGTAATGCTCCGTAAACTTGTTTCGACGAAGGATAAGGGTTAGGAGTGTTAGATTTAGTGGTATCAGAGCACGATTTAGTCAATTCTCGGGCTGAACGTAGTGTGTGAAATGTCTAGAAATACATGCCATATAAATCTTTGATAGTGTGATGTGTATGATATGATCTAACCTTTGTTTTCTTATAGATTGTAAAGATTTCAAAAAGATCTGAATGTGCTGAAAATGATGAAGTTAATAGTAGAGCACAGACATCTGAATATGGGACAAGTAGTAATGTCCTAATTCCTCCTGCATAAGAACAAGAACTTAAGAACATGTTCTTTAGGTATATGAATTAATAGTTTAGTGAATTCATGCAAAAAAGAAATATGGGTCAACAACTTCCTCCCCTTACTGAACCACCTGTAAAGCCTCTGATTGCACCTCCAGCTGCTCCAGTGACTGAATCTAGTAAATGTATTCTGATTGAGAAATTTAGAAAGTGCGGGGCCGAAGAAGTTCAGGATAGGGCAAAAGATGATCTAGTTAAAGCTGAATATTGGCTTCAAAATACAATAAGAGTTTTTGAAGAAATAACTTGTTCTTCCGATGATTATTTGAGATGTGTTGTTTCCTTACTGAAAGAGAAAGCATGTAATTGGTGGTCGACCATAGTGGTTGTAATGCAAAAGGAGAAAATTTCTTGAAAATTCTTTCAAATTGAATTTAAGAAGAAATATGTCGGTAAAATGTATTTAGACAAGAAAAAGAGGAAATTCCTTGAGTTGCGTCAAGGAAACAGATCAATAGCCAAGTATGAGAGGGAATTTGTATACCTTAGTAAATATGTCCGGAAAATTGTACCAATTGAAGAAGAAATGTGCATTCGATTTGAAGAAGAGTTGAATGATGAAATTCGAATGATGATTAGGGGCACTGAAATATGAGAATTTATTTTTCTGTCAAATCGTGCATAGAAGATGGAAGAGGTGTACAACAGAAAAATGCAGCGAGATAGACGGAATAAAGAGTCTTACAAAAGAAGTTCCTCCAAATCATTTTCAGCATTACCTGTGAAAAAGTCTAGAGATGATTTCAGTCAAGCCACCTCAATGTCTGAACACTCAAATAAAAATAAGATGATTCAACAAGATCTTGGAGTATTAACTAGACCCGCTGTTAGAGTGGGAAGTGTACAGAATACTCTTAAGCCTAAATACAAATATTGTGGGAAATATCATCCCAGTGAGTGTAGAAGTAAAGTGGGGGCTTGTTACAAATGTCGAGCAACTAATCATTTTATCCGAAACTATCCGAAACTATCCTCAACAAAAAAAGAAGAAGAGAAGAAACAGTAGAAAGAAAAGTAATTGGCTACTTCCTAGAGAAGTAGAGGTTTGGGCCAAAATAGTGCCACTCGAACTACTCGTTCAGGTATGAAGGATACTGCTGCTCGATCAGAAGCTAGAGCACTTACACATACCTATGCCATCCAAGCAAGAGAGGAGACTACGACTCCAGATGTGATTGCTGGTACATTCTATCTCTTTAATTTATTGTGTATGTATTGATTGACCCTAGGTCCACTCATTCTTATCTTTGCACTGCATTAGTAGTGAAAAAGAAATTACTTGTTGAATCCACTGATTATGATATTCAAGTTACTAATCCATTAGGTCAAAGTGTGGTAGTTAATTTAGTGTGTCGAAGTTGTCCACTGAAAGTGAAAGGCTTTGAATTCCCTACTGATTTGATGTTACTACCCTTTTAGGAATTTGATGTTATCTTGGGAATGGATTAGTTATCGGTATTGTAAATAGAAATGGATTGATCTGAAATGTCAGACAAGAGAGGTGATTTTAGTTGAGTCTAAGAATCTGAAAGATATTGTTAGAATCATTTCAGCTTTTTCTGCTCAGAGATTGATGCCAAAAGGTAATGAGGCATTTCTAGCTTATATCATTGATACTCGAGGTTCAGAATCAAAGTTAGATCAATTACTGGTTGTTAGTGAGTTTGCTAATGTATTTCCTGAGGAATTGTCAAGTTTACCACCTGAACGTGAAGTTAAGTTTGTAATTGATGTGATTCCGAGAATTACTCTGATATCAGTAACACTATACCGTATGGCTCCAGCTGAACTAAAGGAGTTAAAGGCACAGTTGTAAGAGGTATTAGACTGAGGGTTTATCAGACCGAGTATGTCTCCCTTGGGTGCACCTGTCTTATTTGTGAAAAAGAAATACGGTTCTTTGAGACTGTGCATATACTATAGACAATTGAACAAGGTCACAATTAAAAACAAATACCCTTTGCCACTTATCGATGATTTGTTTGATCAATTGAAATGTGCTACAGCATTCTCGAAGATAGACCTCAGATTCGAGTATTATCAATTGATGGTTAAAGAGTGTGATGTGCCAAAGACTGCTTTCAGAACTAGGTATGGTCATTATGAATTTTTGGTAATGCCATTCTGCTTGACCAATGCCCGTGTTGCTTTCATGGATCTAATGAATCAGATTTTTCAACCTTATTTGGATAGATTTATATTTTTGTTTATCGATGATATACTAATATATTCCAAGACAGAATCTGAACATGCACAACATTTGAGGATTGTGCTACAGACTTTGAGAAAAAACCAGTTGTATGCAAAGTTTAGCAAATATGAATTCTGCCTTTATGAGGTTGGATTTTTCGGTCATATTGTATCAGTTAATGGTATTAGAGTTGATCCGAGCAAAGTTTCTATAGTGGTAAATTGGAAAACTCTGAAGAATGTTTTAAAAATGTGAAGTTTTCTGGGTTTAGCGAAGTACTACCGACGTTTTGTCAAAAACCTTTCGATGATTGCTTCACTGTTGAATTGGTTACTACAGAAAAATGTTGAATTTGTCTGGTCGATAACTGTCAGCAGAGTTTTGATCAGTTGAAGAAGATGTTGATGGAATCTCCAGTCTTGACTCAGCTAGAATTTGCTGTACCATATGTTGTTTATAGTGATGTGTCTCTAAATGGTTTAGGTTGTGTACTGATGCAGTCAGGAAAGGTAGTGGCCTATGCTTCTCGACAATTAAAGCCGCACAAGAAGAATTATCTTACACATGATCTTGAGTTGGTTGCAATCATTTTTGCTTTGAATATTTGGAGACATTACTTATATGGTAAGAAATGTTACGTGTTTACAAATCACAAAAGTTTGAAGTATTTGATGATTTAGAAGAATTGAATTTGAGATAGAGAAGGTGGTTAGAACTACTGAAAGATTACGATCTGGTTATTGACTACCACCCTGGAAAGGCTAATGTAGTTGCAGATGCACTAAGTCAAAAGTCTTCATTATTTGCACTTTGAGCGTTGAACGCTCATTTGTCTTTTAACGAAGATGGTTCTGTATTAGTAGAGTTGAAAACGAAACCTATGTTTCTTCAACGAATTTGGTAATTGCAAGATGATGATCTAAAATTAGTGTTGAAAGGACAGATGGTTCAGGACAATCTAAGTTCATAGTATAGCATTCATGATAGTGGTATGTTATGTTATCAAAATAAAATGTGTCTTCCGAATAATTTGGATTTGAAAAATGATATTCTTTCTGAAGCTCACAGCAGCATGTACTCTATTCAGCTGGATAGTATGAAGATGTATTGTGATTTGAAACGGTTGTATTGGTGGTCAAGTATGAAATGGGAAATTTGTGAGTTTGTAGCCAAGTGTTTGATTTGTTAGCAAGTTAAAGCAGAACATCAGGTACCAATGGGTTTGTTACAACCTGTCATGATTCCTAAGTGGAAGTGGGAGCATCTCACCATGGATTTTGTATCCATTTTACCTGTGACTCCGAGAAAGAAAGACTCGATCTGGGTGATTGTTGATAGATTAACCCAATCGGCACATTTTATTTCAATCAGATTAGACTTTTCACTTGAGAAATTAGCAGAATTATATATATCTGAGGTTGTGAGATTACTTGGGGTTCCAACATCTATTATTTCAATCGAGATCTGAGATTTACATCAAGATTATGTGAGGTTGGGAGATCGGATCAACACATCAAGTCACACTATCCAACTTATTCTGGTAGATTTTGCAACGTTTATTATGGTTTATATGGAATGTATAAGGTTGGATTGGTTTGTGAAAATATTAAGATTTACAGTTTGTTTATATTTCCAATCAACTTATATATGTATGGTTTAATCATGCTTAGTATATTTGTTTGGAATGGTTGAATAATGGATAGCTTATAGGCATATAGGTGAATATGTTAATATAGTATAATTGTTAAAATAAATCAAGTATGTGGTTTGATTAATATAGTGAATTAAAAATGCTAGAATGTAGGTGGTAAGAACCTATGTTTAAAGTTTGATTTAGCTGTATTGAAAGTTTTGATATGGCTCATAGTATGCAATTTGAAATGCTTAGTTTGATACCAAAAAGGGGTGATAAAAATGGCCTTAAAATGGCCAATTTTGGTCTATATGGGCAAAGACACGAGCTTGTGTCTCAGCCGTGTGTGACACACGGCCAAGCACATGGGCATGTGGTCTGGACGTCTGTCCCCTGTATCTTTAAAATTTAAAAGTAGAATGGCCAAATATTTGCACATAGCCCTAGCACACGGGAGTGTGGCTTGGCCCTACACCTTAATTTTACAAGTTAGTATGTTCGCACGACCTAGCACACAGGCGTGTGGCTTGGCCGTGTGACCCAAGTCAGAGAGTTACATAGGCAAGAACACGGGCTGGGACATGGCCATGTGCTTAACATCGAATGCCCACACGGCCTCAGACACTAGTGTGTCTCTTGGGCGTGTGAGCCACATGGCCTAGCCACACAGGCGTGTGTCCCTTGCACCTAAGGAAAAAATTTGAAATTTTGGGAAAAATTCTCTGAGTTTTCACTTTAGTCCCGATTTATTTCTAATACGTATTTTGGGCCTCGAGGGCTCATACAAAGGACAAAATGAGTGATTTATGAATGGTTTATGATATGTATATTAAATGTTATGAAATGTTCGTATATGATCTGAAAAGTCTGGTTCTTCGTAACCCTGTTCTGATGATGGATAAAGGTTAGAGGTGTTAAGAATGTCTATCTAAAATACCCGTTCTTGTCTCTTCTCTCATTTTCCAAATCTTTGCATAATCAGACTCATTGAATTGTTAGAGCTACAAAACATTTTAAAAAACAAGTGTCATAATTGAAGTTTCCCCATAAATGGTTTGAAGGGAAACATACTATCGATGGCCAAGAGAAAGAAACCACTGGTGCTGATACTGATGATGCATAGAAGGAAAAAAGCACCTTAGACTTAGAAAATGCCCACTACTTCAAGCCTCAAGGTTATTCCATCAAGCATTTGACAATGAATGATTAATGAACTCTCTTTCTACATTGAGTCAAATGAGAGGGGTGTTGCCAGGTTACGAGTAGAGGCTAAGGTTGTAAAGTTATAGATTAGCAGAAGGACTGCGTGTTGATCTATTGACTCTCCTTGATGAAGATTAGCTTGACAATTGCGTTGATCAAAAAGATGGAGTAATGATGATGGGTGTTGTTGCTAAGGGGGAGAGATTAGGATAAGGATGTCGTTGAAGGGGAGTATTCTAATGATTTTTTTTATGATGATATGTTGATTGTTTTTAGGGGGATTTAGTTTAAATGGTTGTAATTCTTAAACTGCTAGTTATAATTATGGTTTGCTTGATTATTAATGTAAATTTAAGCTTGACATTGATGGTTAATTTACTTAATTATTTTCCAAGTTACATTTTTTAAATTAGAAGGAATATGCTAAAGGGGAGCTAAGGTTAATTGATGATATTGCTTCCTGTGTTGTATGAGTTTTGTTCAACAAATAAAAAAAGAGGGAGATTGTTGAAAAATATGGAATGACAGAAATGTGCCTGAGAAAGTGTGCACTTCCTTACCCATTGTGACAGACAGGCAACTTTCCATATCTGGGTGATTGGCAATTTATTGAACCATATCTTTAGGTTGATCATGGATTATATCGAGCCCATCAATAAAGATCATATCACTTGGAGAAATATATTTGGAGGGTCAGATTGAGTCTATCTAATCTCTTGGATCAAGGAAGTTGGATCAGATTAGAACGTTGAAGTCTTAGCTACCAATAGTCATATTTTACCCTGTTTGTTATTATTATATTGTTTTCAACTAGTTTAGTTGTTGTTTAATAGAGATTGTGATATATCTTCATTATATTAGCAAGTCTTGAAATCTCTATATAATTGAGAGACTTGTATAGATTGATGTATTAGAATTGAGAGCACTTAATATGTTCAAGAGAGGAACATTATTTGTGTGAGTGCATTTGATAGTAAAACCTTTAAGTTGTGGTTTTACAAGCTAAGTTCTCAAGGGAGACTTTAGTTGTGAGAGTTCTAGTCTTCAAAAGTGCAAGAAATTGTCACTTGGGTGTGATAGATTTAGGTTCACTTGTGTTTCAAGATAGTGGAAACTTTTCACCAAGCTAGGCTCCACAAACATAGAAAAACTGAAATATGTAAACAATATTTGTGTACCTTGTTTTTGTTTTGCGTTTCAGTGCTTGGAGAAGTGTCAACTTTCTCTATCACTTCTGCTAGCACTTAGCTTGTTATTTAGAAACTGCTTTAGGTCAACAAATTGCATCGAGTGAAATGAAATCCGAGTCGAGTCGAATAAATTTTTTAGGGTTAAATTTAAAAAATTAAACAAATCAAATTAAAATTTTGTTCACAATATGAGTAAATTCCAAGCTAGATCACATAAATTTGATTGAAAACTCTTTCAAAGTATGATACAGTCGTAAAAAAAACTAAAAATTCGACAAAGGCAAGAGCACCTATCAATTAATAGTATAGCTACGGTGAGCACAAATATCAATCCCACGAAGATTAAAAGTACTAATAATTACCGTCTTTCTATTATTTAATCGACAAATTGAAGTGATTGATTAAAACAAAAATTAACTAAATTAATTAACTAAGAACTCGGCAAAGAACAAATTAGGAAAATAATCAAATAATAACCAAGAAACGAAACAATACCCAGGAAAGAATTCACCTAGACTGCATCTGTCATTATCAATCTCAATTAAACAATTTATTCACTTAATAGCTTGATCCATAGAAATCCCTAAATTATGATAATATCTCTCTTCATGACTAAACGCATCTGACTCTGGGTTGATTAATTGAAATTTATTTCTAATTAAAACCCTTATTATTGCATTAACTCGATCTATGGATCTCCATATTAGATTTGACTCTAATCCAGTAGATTTATGTCTTCCTGGTTATAAGATTGCATGCAACTCCACTTAATTATGCTAGATCTACTCTTAAATAAGGTCTATTCCTCCTCTGATTCAAGCCCATCAAACAAGGATTAGTTTAGAAATATTAAACCAAGAATTAAGCAAACATAATTTAGTACAAGATCCAAGTATTTATTACGTAAAAACAGAAATCAAATAACAAAATCCGTCCTAGGGTTCATCTCCCTAGGTATTTAGAAAATTAGTTCATAATATCAAACAAAAACATCTCAAAGACAGTATAACAACAAGAAACAAGAAAACTCATAATAAACTTCAAAAAAATCAAAAGTAGATCTTCAATCTTGATGGAAATCTGCTTCAGAGTCGGCTTCAAGAGTATTTTTTGATCGAGTTATTTTCTTCAATATTCTCTGATAGTTTTCTCCTAACTTCTTATTTTTGTCATATATGGGTCTCAAAATGCTTGAAAAACCCTAAAATTCGCGTTTTTTTCATTGTTCGAAGTGTAATCTGGGAAATCAACACAACTTACCACATGCTCATGTGGCTCACATGACCATGTGTCCAGGCAGTGTGGAATGGTCCAGCCTATGTTGCCCCTATACCTTGCTCTAATTCTTTGATTTTTGCTCTTTTTTCGCTCATTTTGCTCTCTAATGCTCTACTAAGTATAAAAGCATGAACTTAAATGATTAGGAGCATAAAATTCACCATTTTACATCAAATAATTATCCAAAAACGCATTAAGAACAGGATTAAAACTTGTTAATTTTAGCACTTATCAAAGCAAAATAAGAGAAAAAAATAATTTAGTATGATAAACTTAATTTGGTAATTTACTTGTTTAATGGCCCAAAATTACCATTTTGGGAAATTTTAATTTTTTTATAATTTAACATTTATATATATTTTAGGATTCTACATAATGTTTATTTTTTATAAAATATTTAAAAATAGTTGAAAATTTTAAGTTTTATTTTAAATTTTTTTGTAGATTTTAATCCAACTAATTTGCTACTAGGTGAATTTTTTTCAAAATTTCACACTAACAAAATTAATAGATAACTTTAACGGTATAATTAAACCTGAATTTTTAAATATCCAAAAAGTATCTAAGCACTTCCATTGAAGGACTCAATTTTTTACTCAGTTTTTTTAAGCAATTAGCAACTGTTTGATTTAAGAAAATTTTACACAAATAACTAAAATTACTTTTGGATAACATTCTTAACATAAAGTATGAACAAATCTAACGGACTAATCCCAAACTAACAAAGAGTTGAAAGTCCACAATATAAAGCTAGATGAAATATACATCTACAAGCTTATGATTCAATTTGGGTGCAAATGATTCCAAAACTTCCGCCACTCGACACCGAAAGAATTCCATTGCTAGGTTTTTCTCTTATAATTTTTTTTTTCCATCTTTGCTATCAACTTCCAATATTTCTTATTTTTTGCAGCAGCCTAAACATCCTTATCTTCATCATCTTCTTAGTTAAAAAGCAATGGTACTGATTTAAATGCACGGAACTTGCCAACATTGTTCAAATGTTGATTCTCCAACCTGCTCATTTTCAATAGGAAATGGCTATCACAATATTCAAAGGCTTCAAAATCTTACACAGAATCTTTATATTGGTCTGAAAACATAAATGGTTCTAATTGAACAAACACAAGGCTGATCAAAAGGTTAACCTGAAGAAATTCCAGATGCCGCGACGAATGATCTCTAGACTGGCAACAATAGCAGTTAATGTTTCTCTGTGTAAAGACACCTTAAAATTCAACACTGTTTGCATCCATGGGAATGTACAAGCTCCAGTATAGGTTGTTGAATGGGAAGATTAATATAACAAGTACAAGCTGCAGCGACAAGAAAAGGAACATGCTGGGTTTCGAAAAAGGTTTAAAATAAGCAGATAGATCAAGGAATGTACATCAGTTTAGTTCAGTAAGTCTTAATATAAAATAAATGAATAAATATACGAAGTGCTAAGTAAAAAATAAGGAATAATAAAGAAAATTGGTAAAAGAAGATATATTGTAGGATTCAGCTTAACTATAAAACAGAATTACAAGGTAACAAGTATGTATTGAGAAATATGTTAAATATATGTATATATATTTCTTGAGGGAAAAAAAAAAGTCAAAACTATACGGAAGCATAACGTCGTCTAAAGAAAATTCCAGTTTGCTTTTGCCTTGAAGGAGAAATTTGGTGTTTAGGTGTAAATTGCCTCTTTACCTATAAAACTGCGAAAAATAAATCAAAATATCAAGTTTATTAAGGTTATGCTGAATTTTAGACCACAAAGATTGATTTCTGGCTTTCACATGTGTAAATTGACCAACACTTTGAAATATCATTGTATTTGGTATGAATCGTGAAATGGCTAATATTTAATTCTACTACCTTATCTTTCAAAAAATAATCTGCTACCTAAAATTGCACGGATGGATACTTAATAAAATATAATTTTATGGTTGAAAGTTGAAAACAACGTTGATTTTGGTTTGGTATTTATAACTTAATTTATATTGTAAGTAGCAACTAGATAAAAGTGAAGGTAAAATAGATACCCGCATCAAAATTGTGTTACTGTTCAGAAATTTTTTATGTTTGCTGGCAGTTGATTATAACTTAGTGAATCCAAGCTATTGTTTAAGTTTCATTCTCTCGACAGACATGGATTCAAGTGCATTGAAGCAAATTATTGTTAGTGTCTCAAGGCTGCAACTATTTTTTAAAAAATAAGACTAAGTCCTAGGGGGATTTGTTAGTTTGTTAGTAGAGGTAGGAGTTGTTAGCTTGTTAGTAGGAGTAGCAATTTGATTTTTTTTGTTGAGGTTGTTACTTGAGATTGTATATAATGGCTGCTTTGTTAATGAATTAAATTATCCCTTTCATTTATAATTGTTTTATGCTTCAATTAGTTCTTTGCTAAACGAACAGTGATATTAAAGTTATTTTTCTTCTAGGACTTGTGAGAAAAGTTTTGTGAGAGTTCTGAGAGAAAATTGAGAGATGCACTTGTGAGGTTTTGAGGAAAATTGATTCGGGATCAAGTAACATGTCTATTTTAGCCCCACCTATGTTTGATGGAGAGAATTATCAAGCATGGGATGTGAGAATGCAAGCATACATGGAGGGTTGTGATTATTAGGAAGCTGTCGAGGAAGACTATGAGGTGACTCCACTTCCCAACAATCCAACTATGAACCAGATCAAAATGCACAAGGAGAGAAGCACTAGAAAGGCTATGGCAAAGGTTTGTCTTTATGCTTCGATTTCACCAGCCATATTCAATAGAATTATGGCTTTTGGATCTGCGAAGGAGATATAGGACTATCTCAAGACTGAGTATCAAGGAGATGAGAGGATCAAGAGCATGAAAGTGTTAAACTTAATCAGAGAATTCGAGTGGCTAAAAATGAAGGAGTTTGAATCAATCAAAGAATACTCAGACAAGCTGATAGATATTGCCAACAAGGTAAGAGTTCTTGGGACTGATCTCTCTGATTCTAGATTGGTGTAAAAAACACTAGTTTCAGTGCCCGAGAAGTATGAAGCAATGATCCTCTTTAGAAAACACCAAAGACTTAACTCAGTTGAGAGTAATGGAGTTGATCAATGTTTTACAAGCACAAGAGCAAATGAGGCTAATAAGGTATGAAGGAAGCATAAAAAGAAGCATTAAAAGAGCATTGAAGGCTAAGATACAGCAGGGCAAAAAAAGAGAGGAACAAAAGTGAAATGAAAAGAAGAGTGATTGCAATAGTGGTTTAGAAACTATTGCAAAAGGTAATAGTACTGAAAATTATAATAAGTATTCTTCATGTAAGTATTGTAGAAAATGGAATCATCCCTGTTTCAGGTGTTGGAGAAGGTCAAATATGAAATGTAGAAGGTGCAACATGATGGGGCACATTCAGAGGTTCTGCAAGGAACCGAGAAATCAGTAGCAAGGTGGAGCACATGCTGCAGTTAAAGAAGAAGAGGACCATTTGTTTTTCATCTCTTGCTTCTCATCAAGCACTCTATTTGATGGTTAGTTAATTGATAGTGGTTGTACCAAACACATGACTTGTAATGAGAAGCTGTTTAAAGACCTTCACAGGTCATTGAAGTCGAAAGTAAGGATAGGAAATGGAGAATACATAGAAGTGGAGGGAAGGAGCACAATAGCAATAGAGAGCTATACTGGAACTAAGTTGATTTCAGATGTCCTGTTTGTACCCAAAATTGATCAAATTGTTGAGTGTGGGGCAATTGGTAGAGAAGAGATTTTAGGTGATGTTCGAAGAGGGAAGGTGTCTGATCCTTGACTCTAATGGCAATGAATTGTTTAGGATCAAGATGCAGAAGAAGATTTTTTCATTGAATCCATTTGAGAAGGAGCAAGTGGCATCCAAGTGTCAGGAAGGAATGACATCAATGCAACAAACAATTATGAAATTGATGGCACAATGTAATGAAAAGAGTTTTGAGCTTGAGATAAAATCGGTAGATAATCGTATCCTGCAATAACAACTGCAAATCAAGTGTTTTGAGAATGAGGAGTTGCATGCAAAGGTAACTCTCTTGGAACAACAGTTGACATCTCTCCCTAATGATAAACTATCATCTTTTGCACATGAAATATCTGAAGAACATGCTAATGAGCTACGAAAAAAATTCTATCTCAGGAGATCGAGAGTAATGTGCAACTTTCAGAAAAGAATGTGGGTTATGTTTCCAAAATCAAAAGCCGACTGAAGAAGCTTCATATGTAAAAGAATTGACATCTGTAGATGTTGCTGAGTTTAAGAATTTAGTTGGTAATATGATCAAGCTTTCAATGCAAAATGCAAAATTGAAAAAGGAATTATTAGCTGCGAGAAGATTTGTTAATCAAACTATAAATGGTATTAACCACAAGTATAGTGACAACACAAGACCTTGGAAGAAGGGACGACTCTCTGGCCACTCTCACGACTTTTCTAGAGCAGCTTGTGATGATTTTTGAATTATGGAATTTTGATTTAGATGGAATTGCTTGGTAGGAAATAATTGGAGGCAACTCTTGAAGCTACACACACTAGTCGAGAAGGAATTCATATAAGGCGAATATTGAAGAAACTGGTTTATTGCAAATCAGAGGATCAAATGACAGATATTTTTACTAAATTTTTCATGTTAGTCATTTTGAGTTTCTTAAGAATAAACTTGGTGTCTATAGCACTTGAGTCAGGAGGAGAATGTTAATGTCTCAAGGCTGCAACTGTTTTAAAAAAATAAGACTAAGTCCTAAGGAGATTTGTTAGCTTGTTAGTAGGGGTAAGAGTTGTTAGTCTGTTAGTAAGAGTAGCAATTTGATTTTTTTTTTTGAGGTTGTTACTTAAGACTTGTATATAAGGGCTATTTTATTAATGAATTAAACTATCCATTTCATTCATAATTGTTTTATGCTTCAATTAGTTCTTTGTTAAATGAACAATTGTCCTCTTATTTACGGGTTGAGGAGGGGCTATATGTAGTTTTAAATTTTGGGTTGAGGAGGGGTTATATGTAGTTTTAGACGTTGTGTCAAAAAGAGCAGATATGATTAAAACCTATAATGAGATTGTCCAAAAAAAACTTTCACTCTCTCTTTCATAGGGGTGTTCAAACAGTCGGTTTGATTAATATTCAACCGAACTATTTTTAATCAAATTAACATAAATTTTAAAATCATTAACCGTTAATCAAATTAAATTTTTTAAAAACCTGACCAAAATAATTTCTATTAATTCAGACTATTAATCGAAAATTTTACATATTTTTTCATTTGTTCAAATAATTTCAAAAGATGGAAAAATGCGATTGCAATGTTGTTGTTTTTTTTTTTTATTTAGAAAAACTTGCGGTTTAGGGTTTGATTGATGAAATGTAATGAAGAAAAAGAAATAAAACTGTTAACTTCGAGTGATGAAATATAAGGGAAAATAATTTTGAAGGGTGAAGATTCGAAGAAAGAGGTTAAGCGGCACCCATGCTTTGAGACTTTGTTTTGACTAAGCTGCTTACACGGATTTTATGTTAGGTTAGGGCTTCTTTCTTTTTGTTTCTTTTTAAGTTTAAAAAATATATAAATCTATTAACTTTTTTAAGCTGATTATAATTATTTGTATAAATTTATTAAGTTTTGAGCCCATTTTTAAATTTTTTTATATTTTTGGGCTTACATGCATATAATATTATATTATTAATAATTCGGTTAATTAGTATTTAATTTTAAACTGAATTAACTATTAAATGAAGTTTCAAAAACATTTAATCGATCTCAATTGGGTTAGATTCAGTGGTTGACCAATTACCCGAAATAATTCGGTTAAATCGGCTAATTCAGTTAAAACTGAAATATGCACACCTCTACTCAATAATTCGATTAGAGAGCTAGAGATCTTTAAGTTGCCCTTATAGCAATATGCCCATTTTTAAATGTGCTGGTTATTTCAAGATCAATTTCTTCAAAAGTATAAAAAATTCTCTCTAGTTTTCCCTCAAAATATTTCCTATCACTCTTTGATTTTAACTTCAAGATTCAAAATTTGGCAACTAATTTTCATTAAATATTTTCATTTTTAGCAATATTTGAAAGACAAATTACAACATTTTTCATTTTTCATGCTAGCTCATGTTGGATTCTTGCAAGAGTGAAGGAGTTGAACTTTTCTTATTTGATTTATTTGCTTCATTATGGTTTCTACAGTAAGGTAAAAGTTTCGTGAAACTTGATTTTTTTTTTCTTTATTTTTGAGTATTTTTCAAGTTAATAAGAGAAATATTTTACTCTTCCATTTCTTTTTGTTTTCAGCTTAATTTATAATTAGAAATGAGTTTAGAATGGAGTGAGCTAACTAATGATCAAGTTAGAATGGAATTTGGTTTGAGATTTCTTGAATTGCCATTGTTGAGTGGTTAGGAGGTTTCAGTTAGAGAAACGGACATAATTGTTGCCGGTTGTTTTAAGATATTTAGAAGTTATAATTAACATTGAATTGAAAATTAGGTTTTAGATTTGGCTAGTCGATGAGTTCTCTTGAGTTTTTATAAAAGTAAGAAAATGTGATGTCTACAAAATTAACTAAAACTACGACAAAAACAAGTGCATTTATCGATAATTAGTATAGCTACGGTGAGTAAAAATATCGTTCCCATGAGGACTAAAATACTAGTAATTACCATCTTTCTATTATTTAACCAACAAATTGAAGTGATTGAACTAAATTAAAATTAACTAAATTAATTAATTAAGACCTCGGAAAAGAACAAATCAGGAAAATAATCGAATAATAACCAAGAAGCGAAACAATACATAGGAAAGAATTCACCTAGACTACATCTGTCATTATCAATCTCAATTAAACAATTTATTCACATAATAGCTTGATCTATAGAAATTTCTAAATTATGATAAAATCTCTCTTCAAGACTAAAAGCATCTGACTCTAGTTTGATTAATTGAAATTTATTTCTAATTAAAACCCCTATTATCACATTAACTCAATCCATGGATCCCCCTATTAGATTTGACTCTAACCCGGTAGATTTATGTCTTTCTAT